>NC_058404.1:133014725-133205819 GCF_002201575.2 Neomonachus schauinslandi | reverse complement strand
ACATGAGCAATACCTTGGGCTGTTTGTGACGTTGGGGCAGAAAGATAAGAGGATGGGGATAGAGGAAGTTGGCTGTTGGTAGCCCTGACAGAAGGGGCGTGGGGGTGGCTAAGTGGTTTTCCTTTATTTGCTTAATTTGTCCTAAGTCAAGTCAGAGGAGGTTCTCTTTCCTGGCTTTCCGAGTGTGAGGGTTTTGCGGTTTGTTTCTTCGCCGCCACTCCCTTCCCTATGGCTTCCACGAAACCATATTTTAAAAAATGAACCTTGGGCGCCTGGGTGGCTCAGTTGGTTAAACGACTGCCTTCGGCTCAGGTCATGATCCTGGAGTCCCGGGATCGAGTCCCGCATCAGGCTCCTTGCTCGGCAGGGAGTCTGCTTCTCCCTCTGACCCTCCTCCCTCTCATGCTCTCTGTCTCTCGTTCTCTCTGTCTCAAATAAATAAATAAAATCTTAAAAAAATAAAATAAAAAAAAATAAAAAATGAACCAAACTGGGAAAATCATCTTGTCCGCCTGGCTCTCCTTCATTCTCAAGCCACATCCATGTGAATTCCTTACACCACACTGTCCTTTCATTTCGTGGAGACAAACGTGGTTTGTATATTTTAGTTGGTTCTCCTAAAAAAATGATACTCTTTTCTGGAATAAGTCATTCCCACAGTTAAAACGTAGTCTTTCCTAGAATCCTACAGGGAGAAAAAAAATGATCAAAAGGTCAGTAATCTGACCACATAGAGGCCTGGCTCACAAAAATCTGCACTTGGCTTTTCTGTGGGCGTGTCAGTTTTAGTTTTGTGTCAACTGGAAGGTGCGTAGCAGCTTGAAATGACCCATCTGAGGGGTACGGCCAGGACTCGGTGATCTTATGTGGATACCTTCCAGCTGTAGAGTTGCCATGTCAGATGGACCTGCCCAAGTGGAAGGTTGAGATTCCTCTCTATCCTTTTTTTTTTTTTTTTTTTAAAGATTTTACTTGAGACAGCACAAGCAACAGTGGGGGAGGGGCAGAGGGATAGGGAGAAGCAGGCTCCCCACTGAGCGGGGAGCCTGAAGCTGGGCTCCATCCCAGGACCCCGAGATCATGACCTGAGCCAAAGGCAGATGTTTGACTGACTGAGCCACCCAGGTGCCCCTCTTTTCTTCCTTTCTTTTCTTTCTCCTCTTTTTTCTTTTCTGTCTTTTCTTTCTTCCTTTCAGTAGCCTCCATGCCCAGCGTGGAGCCCAACACAGGGCTTGAACTCATGACCCGGAGATTAAGACCTGAGCTGAGATCAAGAGTCAGATGCTCGACCAACTGAGCCACCCAGTTGTCCCTATCCCTCTTTTCTGCCTGAAGATATCAAATGAAAGTGGGAGAAAAACTGTGGCATCTCTGTGTTGTGTTCCTGAGCACGAACCCCAGGATGGGGGGATTAGATACAGGATTTATGAAATAGATGTTTTATTGATACAGAGAAATGGAATAAGCCGAGATGGGCATTTTAAATTGTATACTGGATTTAGAATATTAGACTTTTAAAGCTAGACGTACAGCCCTTTCATTTTGCAACTAAGGCCTTGGAGGAGGCAGTCACATACTTTTGCTGAAATTTAGAGTTAGTAGCAGGGCCAGAGCTCAGACTCTCCGTTCTATTATGATCTTTCTACTTCTGCTTGTTAAGTACAAATGGAGACAGCTGGAAGATCTGGAGCAGGGCAGTGATGTAGCTTTCTTTTTTGAAAAAAATCATTCTGGCTTCTAGGTGGAAATGGCTTGAGGGGCAAGGGTGGAAGCAGGGAGACCAGGTAGGGGTTGAGAAATGAGGATGGCTTGGAGTAAGGTAATAGGAGTGGATGTGGTGCAGACGGGGCCAATTCCGGATGTGTTTGACGGGGAACTGGTGGGGCTTTGGTTGGCTGGAGATGGGAGTGTGCCTGAGGTGAGGGAAAGTGAGGCATCAAGGGTTGTTTTACTTGATAGGTCTGGATGCTGGGATGATAACTGCTGCTGAGGGGGACTTGACCTGGGTGGACAAGTTTGGAGGGAAAACCAGGAGCTCTGAGTAAATCAGATAATAAGTTTGAGATGCTGTTATTTGTCCAGGTAGATGCGACAAGTTGGCAGTCGTAGGTAGTAGACCAGCTCAGAGAAAGTGTTAAGACTGGAAATGATAAGTTTGGGCTATGTTTGCATATAGAAGTATTTAAAGCTTTGGGACTAGACTGCCCGAAAAGTCCCTGAATCAAGCCCTTCCTGGCTCAGCTTAACCTTGGCAAGGGGCAGCTGGTGGGAAGAAATGAGGATGGGCTGGATCTTCAGAAACAGAAACTGAAGATCATCCTGGGAACTTGAGAATCTGCTTATAAAGTAGTAGAAATGATAGGTTTCTATTTTTTCACTTAGTTTGAAGTGTACATGTAAATGGTACAGTTATCTTAATTTATTCAAATAACTCACTGGCATCTAGCAGAATTTACTGTAAATTTAAATTTGCTGTTGCTTGTGTCCTTATGTGGTCCCAAGCCATACCCTCCAGATGAATCTGATCTTGAGTCCTGATGGTCTCTGATTTCCCTGTGGCCTCTTATGGCATCAGTGAGGAATGACTTCTATTACCAAATGCTTCCACCTAATTTCCAAAACCCGAGTGTCCCCTGCAGCTGTGAGTTCATTGTTGGACTACCTTGACTCATGGCAATTCTTAAACTGTACCCTCTATTTTCAATAAACTGCCAGCCTAACTGTGTGAATTAATACACAGTGGAAAATTTGTAATAGTGATTCACTTTGCATTCATATGTGCAAATAGTCTTTCCTACTTCCATATTTAGTCCTCTTACTATCTTAAACCTTGAAAAGAGCAACTTACCTATTACGAAATGATCTAGGGCAGTTCCCTTTAGGTGTGTTGGTGGTATGTTGCCTGCTGATGCTCAGTAGAGTTAAGAAGCTTACTCTCTCCTGTAAACACCATCAATTCTGCACCTTCTACCTAAATTATCTACAGCACCTACTATGTGCCAAGCCTCGTGCTGGGGATGGAGTTACAACGGTGGGCAAAACAGATGGTTCTGAGCCTCTTGGGCCTTGACTATCTAGTTAGGAACTGACATCATGCAGATAACCACTCTGATCAAATTGTAAGAACTTTGGCAAGCACTGTAAAGAATCTACAAACTGTTGGGGCACCTGGGTGGCCCAGTCGTTAAGCGTCTGCCTTCGACTCAGGTCATGATCCCGGGGTCCTGGGATCGAGCCCCGCATCGGGCTCCCTGCTTGGCAGAGAGCCTGCTTCTCCTTCTCCCACTCCCCCTGCTTGTGTTCCCTCTCTCACTGTCTCTCTCTGTCAAATAAATCTTAAAAAAAAAAAAAGAAAAGAAAAAGAAAAAAAATCTGCAAACTGTTATAAGAGGGATAAAGGGGGCCTGTGGCTTGGAATCAGGGGCTCAGGGAAGAAGTCAAGTAAGACCTGAATAGCAAGTAAAAGTGACAGAAGTGAGGGGTTGTCTTAGTCTGTTTGGGCTGCTGTGAACAAAATACCACAGACTGGGTGGCTTATAAACGACAGAAAGTTATTGCCCACAGTTCTAAAGGCTGGAAGCCCAAGATCAAAGCACTAGTCGTGATCACATTCACAAGAGGGACCTTCTTCCTAGTTCCTAGTTGGTGTTTTCTCACTTTATCCTCACTTGGTGAAAGGGGCAGGGATTTCTCTGGAACTTCTTTGATAAGGCACTAATCCCATTGGGGAGGGCTCTGCCCAAAGGCCCCACCTCTTACTGTCATCACCTTTGGGGTTTCAACATGAATTTAGGAATTCAGCATGAATTTTGGGGGCACGTAAACATTCAGACCATCACAGATGTGCTGGGGGTTCGGCAGCCTCAGTATTCCAGGAAGAGGGAGCAGCATGTACCACTGGCTTATGCCACGTGATGTACAGAGACTGTTACAGTTCTGTTGCGTTATAAGCTCAGTACTCTAGGTCAAAGGGGATTTTTTTGCATTCATTCTGAAACTTTGCAGCACATCCGAATCACCTGGGGAAGCCTGCTAAAGATACAAATTGTAAAAAATAAAAATTCTGAATCCCCACCCTAGTAGATTGGTTCCGCAGGTATCCAGGTGGGCTCCAGAATCTGTACCTGTGATTTTCATGAGGTTTGTTCTAGAGTCTGGAAACAAAAACTGCTCCACAAGGGCTGGAAACCAACCCCAGTGGTCCCAGTGTCTCCCAGGTGGGCCTTAGGCAAAAGGAGCAGGCTGGATTGATAGGACTCCTGTCCTGAGTAGGAAATGAGAGTAGCCTCAGGCAAGAAAGGAGGGAGTAGGACTCCAAAGGCTACCTACACTTTTTCTTCCTCCACAGCTCCTGTTCGGGTTCTTTCTTTCTTTTTTTTAGATTTTATTTATTTATTTATTTGAGAGAGAGAGAATGAGAGAGAGCACGAGAGGGAAGAGGGTCAGAGGGAGAAGCAGACCCCGCGCCGAGCAGGGAGCCTGACGCGGGACTCGATCCCGGGACTCCGGGATCATGACCTGAGCCGAAGGCAGTCGCCTAACCGACTGAGCCACCCAGGCGCCCAAGTCTCTCTCTCTTTTAAAAGAATTTATTTATTTATTTGCGAGAGAGAGAATGAGAGACAGAGAGCACGAGAGGGAAGAGGGCAGAGGGAGAAGGAGACCCCCTGCTGAGCAGGGAGCCCGATGCGGGACTCGATCCCGGGACTCCAGGATCATGACCTGAGCCTAACAACTGAGCCACCCAGGCGCCCTCCTGTTTCCTTTCTTGTGTCCTCAACATTGTCAAGCTTGTGGGGAAAGTAAGATTCTGATACCCCCTTATCTAGCTTATCTAGCTTTGTTCAGTTTTCTAAAGATGTTTTTATTACAGTAACTCTTTTATAGCAAATTAAATTAGATTCCAGGAGCTAGCACTCAGTTAACTTGGGCAGACCTGCTCTACTTAAATGTTTGTGTTAAGAAAATGATAACAAAGTGGAAGGAAAGGTTATCTGTGTCTGGAGCAGAATGCTTCCCAACTATGAGAAATATTGAATAGTAACTAGCTTGTATCTGCTTAGAGGCTGGCTAAATTTTAGAGCCCCCAAATATCTAAATATAAAAGTGAAAAAATAGTAGCAAGTGACTGACAGAAATTTTAGAGCAGAAGCTACAAACAGCCTGAGCACTAGATTGGCCCTGTGGACTATTTTGTTTTGCCTGAATTTGTGTGTGTGTGTGTGTGTGTGTTTGGTTTTTTGTTTTTCCTTTGAGCTGATATTTACAAACGAGAATTCTGGTGAAAAATCAGATTTCAGTTTCACCAACTAGAGCTGTTTCCTGATCCTGGTCATTCTTTGAGTTTGAAGAAACAGTTTAAACACTGAAAGAAACATTCTAAGTAACATAGGCAAGATATTTTTGAGAAGCTCTAGAATTGCTGGAAATGAGTTAGTATGAATAATGGAATTACATATAGTAGCCCAAGAAGAAGGCCTACAATTGAACCTTGAAAATCTTTTTGGGTGGTATTAATTGGAGCTGTTTTCTTTGTTCATTTTATGTTCTATTCCTTCTCAAAATGCCAGAAGTACATTTGGTACCAGGATAAGAAATTCCTGTTCCTCCTTGTTGTTTTCACACTTGAGATGTTTGTGGAGAGTTATTGGATCCCCCCTGGGTCCCTCATCTTGTGTCTTTGCCAAAATGTAGACATTCAGCTCTTCAGAATCTTTCCAGGCCAAGTGCTCTCCCAGGCTCTCACATAGCCACTGGAGTCATTTTAGCTCTTGTCTAGATTAATTGTGATTTATTTTGAGCCAACTGATAATCTTCAGGGACAGAAAACCAAATATTCCAAGGGGAGTCTGTTGATGACGGAGTTAGTAGTTTTGATTTGGGTTGTTTTGGTGGGAGTGACCAATACTAATGAGCTATTTAAGCAGAATTCCTTTTAAGAGAGAATCCTGGTTCCTGTTATCATAACAAGTTTATTTTTTGGCCTTGTATTTCTCCTCTCCAGTTGCCAAGATCTATTTGAAAATCGTTATTTTCCGAGGTTAACTTTGCTGCATGTTCACATTTTCCAAGAACTTTATAAGAGCTATTTTTATACTGACACTGTTTTCTTTAATTGTTGAAATCACTAGATTGACAATCTTTCCCCCTCTAGAGGTTCAGGGACACACACACCATTAGTTTTCTCTTGAACTTCATTTCGTTCCCTGTGTAAGTTTGGCCTACTTTCTGTCTGCATTTTTTCCCCCCCAACCCTGTGGTAATTTGTCAAGCCCACTCTAATCTCCTTAATCCTTTGGCTAAAGGGTTTTGAGGTTTAATGTTTTAATCTAGGGGCCTCGGTATTTAAGTAATTAGAGGTCCTATTTCTAGCTCTGTCCCTTAGATAAATCATCTTAGGATTTTTTTTTTTCCTATGTACAAATAGTAGAACTCTGAAAATATATATTGGACCAGAATTTGAAGCTTTGAATTGAGCTGCGTGAATTAAAGAAAGTGTTCCATGTTGTTCACATTTCCTGCAGTTCTTACAAACTCTTCCAAACTTAGAAAATTTGTTTTTATTTTTTTACAGAATTTGATGCTGTAGAGTTTGTTACTTCTAACATTTTTTTCATACTTGAGAACATGTTAACTTATGGAAAATGTTCTTTTTTTCTATTATCAGATAATCTGGACATTCTTTAAAAATGTTAAAAATTCTTTTCTTGTCAGGAACAGTTTGGTCTGGAAGGATCTTACCTCTTTACATTCTAGGTTTCTGCCTTTTTAGTCAACAAGCATTTGAACACCCACTAGATATAAAGGGAGCTAATGGGAGAGAAAGACATTGACACAGTACATTTATTACATAGTGTAAAAAAACACAAAGTATCATCAGTATGAAAAAGATGGTGTGGAACTACTAATTATGGCCTTATAATGCTCACACTGTTCTCCTGTTTCCTTTATGGTGGGAACAGTTCTAAATGCTTTGTGTGCATTAACTCATTTAATCCTTGCAACTATCCCCTGTGGTAGGCACTATTATTATTGCAGTTTTACTGAGAGACTCACAAGGGTACAGAGAAATTCATTTGTCCAGGTTTACCCAGGCCTTAAGTGCTGGCTCTGGAATCCAGAGCTGAGTAGTCTGGCTTGCATCCACACTCTTAACTATGACCCCTACATTATGTTGCCTTTCAAAAGAGGAAGCTGTCCATTCTTTGAGTGTCGGCTTTTGTAGCACTTCCAATTTGGGGTATTGGCAAAAGTGCATTCCAGGCTACAGTAAAAGGGAGAGAAGAAACGTGGAGGGAAGACAGTGAGGAGCCCAGCAAGAGTAGTTGGGGAGAGGCAGAGCGGAGCAATGGGGAGATGAGCCTACATCCTGAGAATGGGGGTCCTGAAAATTTTTAGTTCCTTATTGAATAATTTATCCAAGAGCTGGTGCTTAATAAAGAGGAGAAATTACTTTGGCTTGATGGCAGACACTCTAGCATGGGGTTACAATTCTCTGAGACCTGGGGCAGGAAACTTGACCTTGCCGTGTTGTTACTAGTTTATTTCTCTGTACAGTGGGGCCATTAGATTGAGGGTAATCCGTATGAAATGCTTAGAACAGCACTTGGCACATAATAAGAGCTCAACGGGTGGTAGAAGGAGCAATTAGAGTTAAAATTTGAACTGGGCTTTAAGGAGAGAGGTAGAATTTAGACAGAGGGTTACCAAAATGAGGAGTTGTTGGGAAAGTAGAAAGACTTTGAACATATTCTCGTTTATTGGTGTATGCTTTAGAAATGTAGGTGGGAGGGGTGCCTGGGTGGTTCAGTCGTTCAGCGTCTGCGTTCAGCTCGGGTCATGGTCCCAGCGTCCTGGGATTGAGCCCTCCATTGGGTTCCCTGCTCAGTGGGAAGCCTGCTTCTCCCTCTCCCACTCCCCCTGCTTGTGTTCCCTCTCTCACTGTCTCTCTCTGTCAAATAAATAAAATCTTTAAAAAAGAAATGTAGGGGCGCCTGGGTGGCTCAGTCGGTTAAACATCTGCCTTCAGCTCAGGTCATAATCCCAGGGTCCTGGGATTGAGTCCCGCATCGGGCTCCCTGCTCAGCGGGGAGTCTGCTTCTCCCTCTGCCTGCTGCTCCCCCTGCTTGTGCTCTCTCTGTGTCAAATAAATAAATAAATAAGTAAATAAAAAAGAAATGTAGGTGGGATCAGATCAAAGGGACCAGGAATTCCCAGTTAAGATGCTAGGTTGAATAAAGGCCTAAAAATTTGATGTACAAGTGTTAAAAATAAACCAGTGAAGAGCCTAGAGAAAGACCGCATTTGCTTAGGGGTGATGTTATCAAGAACATTTCAAGAACTGGTTTGCTAAGGGGCACTGCTGCCCAACACTGCGTGAGAGCACAGGGGATTTGCATTCAACTCCTGTGGGGCACATTCCCATAGCTTGGCAATTACCGGTATAAATGGTTCCCTTAAACTTAGGCACTTGAAAATATTTTACTGCTGCCCCCACCCACCCCTTTTTAATTCCAAGGCACTTGCTTATTTGTTTCTCTCTCGATTGTCACAGCAACCTTGTGAGTTAGGGCGGTTGGCATGAATCACCATTTTACATGCCATGGAATGGAGTCTAATGATTTAAGCTCCTAAGTGGCAGAGCTGGGGGCATGAAACCAGGACTCTTGGCTCCTAGTTCCAGTCCTCTTTCTACCACAAAACATGGCCTCTGTGGAGTAATGATCATTTTTTTAAACACTTTTATTTGAAGCGTTAAGAGCTCTGCTTTTCTCCATGGCCTTGCCTTCATGTCAGTGCCCGATAAATGCAGATGTTGGGTGGAATCGATGATTCAGATGAGAGGATGATTAAAACTCAGTTTTGGTCCTGGTACCCATGTGGCTTTCTCTGAGGTTTCTACCCTTTAAGGAAGGAGGCCACCAGGTATGAGATCTCTCGGTTCTCTCCATCTACATTGTTCCCCCCTGCCCCCCCAAAAATCTGTAATTACATCCACCATTTTACAGCTTTCCCTTTGATCACAGAAGGAGCAGATCGTTCTCTTGCCCTTCTACCTACACACCCTTTTTGGTTACCTTAAGCCTTTCCCTCGTTACTTGCCTCTTTCCTAAGAGTCTAGTTACATTCAAGCCTTTCCTAGCTTAAGGGCAAAACAAACCTTTCCTCACTCCTGTTTTACTCTAATTACCTCTTTCTTGTTCTCTTCCTAGCCAATGCTCTGGAGAAAGAAGTAGGTAAACATTCTTTGCCTGCGTCCTCTCTTCCCAGGTAATCTCCGAACCCACCGCAGGCTGCGGGGTTCCCCTGCCACTCCACAGTGCTGCCTCCAGTGGACGCCTGGTGGACAGAATCAAGGAGCTCTCTTGAGGCGGGGGTTGCTTGCTTGGCCTCTCCATGGCCTCTGGCACTGTTGACCACCATCCCCTGAAACACTGCCCTCGTTTGTTTGGTTTTTCTCCTGCCTCTTTACACATGCTTTAACAATCCCCATTGGAGGCTGCCTTTCCCACCTCTTCCCCAAGCTCTGCTTTCAATCATCTTTTCTCATTCTGCAGTCTTTTGCTGGTGATCTCATCTGCACATAAGATTTCAACTTCTTGCACCCTCATGATCACCAAATTGATTTTTCTAGCCTAAAACTGCAGAAAGTTTTTTCCAGCTCTAGATCGTTTTATCCAGCTCTTGTTGTTGGTGTTGCCCAGGCATCTCAAATTCAGCATCTGTGACGGATTTCATTACGTCTCCTGTGCCTCTTCGTCCACACAAAATATTCTCCTTCTTTCTGGTCGTCAGTCTCCATTCCTTTCTGTCCCCTGCATTATCCATTTGGCAACCCAGTCCTGTGGATATTGCCCAAGTCATCCTAGTTTAAAATCCTTCAGTACCTCTTCATCGCCCAAGATAAAAATCCAGATTATTTCCAATTGCCTTCTCTCCAACCTCCCCCTCCCCCAATTGCTTTCTTGATGGGATTGTTACCTGTCTCTCCAGGCATGGGTTATGGCCCTCCTGCTGATGCTTCCTTGTCCTTTCTGTAGCCACCCAGACCCTGAAAGACATGACCTTCTCCTCTGTGCTCCTGGTACCCAGACTTCTTCCTCAGGACTCCTTGGTGTTATCCAAGTTCCTCAGGACTTCTTGGTGTCTTTCTCCAGGTGGTAAAAACATTTTGAGGGCAGGATCATGTGTCTCCTTTGCTTCTTTGTCCTTTGTGTTTAGCACAAGTGAGGACAGGAGCAAAAACGGGAATTTTCCTGTTCTGTGCTGAGCTCGAGTTCTTAGTTCACTTGGATCTGTGGTCTGAAAGATAATCTCTTATAAATGTTTATCGGAGTGTGTGTGGGGGGGCAATTTGATGCGGGACTGTATTTCCTATTTAGGACACTGGGTTGGGAAGCAGGCACTAAGTTCAGAAATTTTTTAAAGAAATTGTTTGACTTACCATTTTTAGCCTAAGTATTTCCTAGGTCATGTTAGGCATTCTTACATGTGGATTTGAAAATAAGCAGCCTAATCCGATCATTAGGTGTTCTTAGTAGAGCTCCGGCCTCCTAATTGCTGTTCTTTCAGCATTGAGTTTAGAGATTAATCAGGTGGTTTTATTTACTATAAAATTTGGAAAGTCATGATTTTTCTGTATCTGTCATGTATGTAGGTGCTTTCCTCTCTATTTAAATAGGACACCAAATTTCCTTTAGTGAATTTTGGGTTTCTTTTTATATAAGTGCTTACATATGATAAAATTGCTGTTAATATCAGAGGAGTCTCAATTTTAAATATTTTGCCATTGAATGAATCACTTTTTTGGGAATGAGCCAACCATTTTGGGTAGGGGCATTAACTCTTCTAGGCCACTTGGGTATCATTAATTGGTATCCTAGTAACTTAAGAATTATTGACCCTGAAAATGCCCGACTGGCAACCTGGGTTTAATTTTCTAGTAAGATTAATTATCTTGCAGGAAAGAGTAAAACAGAGACACCAGGGTTCTTTATGTCCCTTATATTCTCTCAAGATTCCAGTGAGCTAGTTGCTACGATGGGGGAAAACACTGGTGTGTTCTGAATCTAATTGAGTCCTTTATTATGTGATGACTCACCTATAGTTCACAGATTTATTCCATGCAAGTCATGTAAAATAACTACACTGTGGTTTGTTTTGCTTACTTGGTTCATGTTTCTGGTGATCTGTCAGGCTGCATATGCCAATCCGCTGAAGCAGGCTTTGGCAGGCGCCTGTGTGGCAAGCAGGAGACCATCACACAGTACAGCCATGGGGCTGCCTCGCCCTGTGTCCCCCACACAGAGGGCCTTTTCACAATCTCCCCGAGGGGACTGAAGATGCCCATAGTGTATGTGGGGCTATGCTTCATATAAAAAGAGACTCAGGTCTTCAAAATGAGCCTGTTCCCCAGTATCGTGTTCTCCCATTCCCCCATTTGTGAGAGAAGGAAGCATTAAAGCCAACTTTATTAATTTTTTTTTTTTAAAGATTATTTATCTATTTAACAGAGAGACACAGCGAGAGAGGGAACACAAGCAGGGGGAGTGGGAGAGGGAGAAGCAGGCCTCCCGCGGAGCAGGGAGCCCGATGCGGGGCTCGATCCCAGGACCCCGGGACCATGGCCTGAGCAGAAGGCAGACGCTTAATGACTGAGCCACCCAGGCGCCCTAAAGCCAACTTTAGAGAGTGTTCGCCCTCAGAGGGCCAGGGTCTTGTATGGTGGGATTGATTGAGTTGCCAGCATCTGAAAATTAATACACTTCACATTGAAATCTGGATTTTGATTTTTTTTTTTCCCCATAAACATTGTCAACATAGGTTTTGCATTCCTGCAAAGCTACAATTGGCTAATCCTTTAGGGCACACACACTGGCTTGAGCCCTGTGAGTGTCAGTGTTCTCTCTCTGTGAATTCAAGTATTTCTACGTCCTCATGGTTATTCCTCCCTCTGGGCAGATCCAATGGATGAAAACCCAGATGTGCAAAAGACCTATCTTTTCAGAAGGATTTATAATGAAATGTGTTTAATGGTATCTAGTTAAAGTAAAAAGCAATTGATTTTCAAACTTTTATTTTTGTTATTGTTTTTTAAGTAAGCTCTGTGCCCAGCACGGGGCTTGAACTTATAACTCTGAGATCGAGTCACCCCATGCTCTACCAACTGAGCCAGCCAGGTGCCCCTGATTTTCAAACTTTCATTTTTATTTTTTTAAAGATTTTATTTATTTGTCAAAGAGAGAGAGCACAAGCAGGGGGAGCGGCAGGCCGAAGGAGAAGCAGGCTCCCCGCCGAGCAAGGGGCCCGATGTGGGACTTGATCCCAGGACCCTGGGATCATGACCTGAGCCAAAGGCAGACGCTTAACGGACTGAGCCACCCAGGCATCCCTGATTTTCAAACTTTTAAAAGAAATCATGTAAAGTTGGTCCTACTTTGCTGCTTCATCTTTGCCCTTATTTCCAAATAGAGATGTTTTCCAATAAGCCTTTAAATGTATGATTCAGATAGTTAAGTCATATTTTAAAGAAAACCCCACAATGTTAGCCTCCTTAACTTTTTTTTAAGTTGTTTGCTACCACCTAAAACTGTGGAACATGGATTCATATTTTCCTTGTCACCAAGTAGAAATACGCTCCCTTAGTTTCCTAAATGAGGAGGTGGGTAGTCAGTCATGCTCTTCTCAGCTCTAAAATATTATGATTCTTTTTAAAAAAGGAATTTGAATTCCTAGCAGTTGGATGCTGATGCTGTTTCCTATGCTGAGACCAGTAGCATATTCTTCAGTACCTTTTATTCAAAATTATTTTTCTTGTTTCTATAGTGAATAATGGGAAATGGGGCTTCAACGCCCATTCAGTGGGCTTTCCTTCCTTTGATCTTAGCAACATGTATACGTGTTTGTGTTTTTGTTTTTATGGTTTGAACAGCCTTTATTAGTTGAAACAGGAAGGGGGAAGAGAGGAAGAGATACAACAGCTTTGGTTCCTGGCTCCAGAGACTCGCATCTCCCCCAAAAAGGCTGATCTTAAAAATACTGATCCTGTAGTTGTATGGACAGTTCATGTTGAGGTTTCTATAAGGTACAGGTTTCTGTACTTGTACAAATATGCAAGTATACTTAATTAGTATAGGGTACTATTTAAGAATTGGGGTGTGACTGTTATTGGGAATTTCCAAACTATTCTTTCTTGTTGGATATGATTTTGTTTCCCCTCTGTCGATATCATTGCTGAGAATTTTGATGTGTTAATACTAATAACTAGGGATAAATAATAAATCTATAATAGAGTATATAGCCCATGGGACATTAAAAACTTTGCAGTTGTTGAAGGGAACGAAGATATACTTTAATTTTTTTTTTTTTAAAGTCATCTTGGTTTTTTTGTTTGTTTTTTTGGCTAATTAGATGGGACTTTAAGGCATTATAGGTGGTGGTTAAGAGCATGATTTTTGGATTAAGGAAGACTTGGGTTTGAATCTTTATCTCAAACTAGCTGTTAGACCACAGGCAAATTACTTAAATACTAAAAATTACTGTTCAAGCCTCCATTTCTTACCTTTACAACAGAAATAATAGAATTTTTCTCATAAAATAGTTGTCAGGCTTAAAAAGAAAATGTACATGAAACCCTTAGATTAGTGACTGGCATACAGTAAATATTTAATAGCTGCTGTATCTATGTCATCACAATTATTCTAACATTGTCTAAATGTATGAGTAAATGTAGTAGATTCACTTCTTTCCCTTGGTTTAGAATCTGAAATTTGGGTAGTTTTAATAGTTGTGAATTTCTTCCTCCCTGCCCCCCCCCCCCCAGGTGGCGTTGTGTGCATGTGAGGGGGAGGGAAGGGTGGGGCAGAGGGAGCCGAAGAGAAAGAATCTTAAACAGGCTCCATGCCCAGCAGACCCTGAGATGATGACTAGAGCCAAAATCAAGATTCAACCAATTCAACCATCAGGCACCCCAATAGTTTTGAATTTTAAGGCTTTAAAGAGATACAAATGGGAGGTAATCTGTCTAACGGATGGCACTATGGAGTCAGAATACCCGGGTTCATTTTCCTCCATCTTTAAATGAGACATTTCTACTTGAGCTGGTGTGAAAATGAAATGGGTTATACATTTGCCTAGCATACAGTAGACTGCATGATGTCCCACCTTCATTGACATGCCGTAACAGTAAAAGCAAATTCACACTGTAGGAAAATTGTATATTTACTCATCTGCAAGTTTCTTTATTGACTTTACAACTATGTTTAGAAGTCATCAGGATCCTAAGGTGTGTCCTAATGTTTTGGCTTGGTTTGATTGTATTTCTCAAGTGTTTTGGTGAAGTAATGAAATTCTTTGTCATGCATTTAATTTTATTCAAATTTTAAAATACGGTTTTTAAAATAAGAGACTTGAATGAATATTTTGTAGTACTAATAAAGTACTGAGTACCTGCTGTGTTTTCAGGATTCCAGAATTGTATTAATTGTTGTGAGAACTCCATGGGGCTAGTTCCAGCCTTGTGAAGAGCTTTCGGTTGTATTTGGGCATCATGAAACACATGGGGGGGAAGTTGCGGTACTGAACTGCAGATCATATAGTGTTAATTTTGTCATCTGGGTCACAAGTCCAGTAAGAATAGGCATGAGTAGGCATATTCATGTAATTTGTGAAGTCTTCCTGAGTCTGCTATAGAGAGTGGGCAACACTTATATAAACTAATAAAATAGGATGACTTTATGAAGTAGGGAAGTCACCACAGCTTTTCTGAAAAACATCAGTGAAATGTCCCAGGACATCCATTCAATTTTGGGTTCAAATAATATTGATTAGTACCGGAACTTCCAAAAGAGTATAGGGGCACCAATATTTATTTTATGTATCTTAATGCAAGTGAAAAAAAATATGTATACCAGCACACCAAATTCAGGATTTCATAAATACTGTTACTTATGAGGCCAGGGAAAAACTGAATTGATCATAAGTTGATTTAAAGAAAATAATACAGGCGGTGCTACAGTACAATATGGTATCCTTGTCAAGATAGTGTGGAAATGACTGAGTTTGGGTAAAACTGCTGTAGACTATTCTTTGAATCACGGGGGAAAGAATTTACAAAGTTTGGCTGGAGATGGACCCGTGTCAAAGAAGGAAAGTAAGCTTGAGTCCTGGTGGTGACTTGGAACATTTCCTTGTCTTTGCCAGTGAAGGACCTCTTCATGCTTGAAGAGCTTCCCTCTGTTCAGAACTCAGTTTTGTCCACTGTTTCCTTTCCCCCTTCCTCCACCTCCTCTATTCAACTGGCACTTAATAGATGTTTCTCCTACTTACAGCTGCTTCTGCTGCTACCAGTATCATACTATAGAAATTTTTCTTGAGTGAGGAATATTTTTTAGAAGACTTCAATGAAAATATTGTTTGAAATTTATTTCTGACTGTGCCAGCAGGTTGTCCTGCAAAGTTACCAGGTATGTAGGCTGGGAAGGAGATTGGGGCTTAACTCTGAGTATTTTCAGAGGTGGAAGCGGTACAAGGGCCATCGATTTCCTGCACGATATCAGGATAGGGTAGAGTATCCCTACATGGTAATGAAGACACAGCTGATTTTGATGAGTATTACAGCCTGTGTTTTAGTTCCCTTGCTTGAAGACTTAATAATTTTTTATTGATTGGCACTGTGGGATAGGTCATGGCATTCATCCTTAAGAGCAGGTCTCATGCCACAATGGAGAAATTCTCAAGAATGCTCTAGTTGGTTAAGTAAACCCCAGGGTTTGGCTTTCTAGTGGCCCCTCATTGATTGCCCGTCCAGTAGACTCTGCAAAAGGGCAGTCATGGAGAAGGGCAGTGCTGACATGACCAGTCCCTGTTTTCCCTTGCTGGCCCCGAAACTCTTCTCAGGGAAAGCCTTTTTTGCACTTTTCCCTTGTCCAATAAATGGCTTGACAGGAGGGCTGTCCTGGAGGCAGGCTCAACTTGAACCCTTAGGGCTTATCAGCACTTGCCTGGTGGACAGCACCACAGCCCCTGCCCGGGCTCCCTCCATCCTCCCAGTCTCTAGTTCCTAGGGCCCAGGAGCCAGCCTCTACAAATTACCTTGTTTTCCCCACATTAATTAATTCAGAATTTATTAGAAACATATTGCAGACATAAGTGTCCATAGGTGATGGCTGCTCCAAAGCTGAAGAGACCTTGGCTGTTTAAGGATAAATCAGAGGAAAGTGCAAGTAAGGATTGTACTAAATAGTTATTAAAAGATATCAAATTTGTTGTCACTCATTCCTTCACCATTCCCTCCCCCCTTCCAGAGGAGGTTTTTATACGTATTCATTAAATAAAGCTTGTTTTGGGTGATGGTGTGGAGAAGTGGGAAAGTTTAGTAGAATGGAAAAACAGGGAAAAAAATAAAAAGACTGAGGCTTTTATAAGAGTGTAACAGTAAAAATGATGTATCTTATTGAGAATGTACTATGTACCAGGCACTGTGTTTAAGCCCTTTCCATGCAGCGAGCTTGTAGTTGGTCCCTGGCAGAGTCTTATCTGGAAGCCAGTCTGTCCAACTCAGACCCTTGCTCATGAGCACTACGCTGCAAGGCCAGAACCACTGAGGATGACTTGGAGGAACATCTGAGACTTTTGAAAATCCCCAATTGTGAAGTCTGCTCAAGTTTCTTTAACCAATTGCAATAAAAAGCCTAACTTCACGAGAATTATTGTGTGCATCTGGGCAAGTATGAGTGATGAGCTACCGTGAGAAGTGGGTTCTAGGGTGTTGAATTCATGTTTGTTCGCTAAGCAGGATTACAAACCCATGCACGTTAATGGGATTTCAGGGCTGTTGTTAAGTTTGCAGAATCAAGGGACCTTTTGGATGTATTTTTACTGGCCACAAGTATCGCCCAGTCTTTTCTGCTGCTTATGAGTTCCAGGTAGAGACCTGATGAGACCAATAGGTCACCCTGCCCTTTGTAGCTGGAACACTCTTCCTGTCGAATGTCTTCGAAAACATGTGTTTCTAATCTGTCACAATTGGTTTGGCCAAAAACAAAACTGTAGCCTGATTTGTTTAAAGAAACAAAAATACACACCAAAGTTCCAATGCACAAAGCGCGGTTTACTTCTTTGTTGACTTTTATGCTTTTTATTACTGTGATTTTTATTTCCCATCAGTGTGCTGGGTAAGTAAAGTTATTTGCAGAACATATATACTACCCATAAAAATACTCATTTTTATGTTGGATTTTTTCTTATGTGTAAAATTATAGCATTACGAACTACTTTTGTGTTAATGAATAACTTTAGCAAAATACTAAGATGACTGTTGAGGGATAAATAAAAAAACTTAGGAAACTTAAGGTCATTTGTTTTGAAATACATAATGTTGGAATTACTTAAATGAATTTTTTTCCTCTAGACTCTTGAGGTTCTTTTGCCATTGATCAGTGTGTGTGTGTGTGTGTGTGTGTCTGTGTGTCTGTGTGTCTGTGTTGGTGTATTTTTATGAAGTTGGGTTCTAATGTGAGCATGAAAATTGCCCTATCTACTCCATGAATACATTGCCTTTATATGTTATACATATTTACTAATACGCATTATGACTTACCTAATACATATTTGCATGTAATACCTGGTGATATAATTAGTTATATAGAAAATTTTGAGCTGAATGGGATTTACCTCAGGTGTCATCGTGCAGACACTTACTAGGTGGGGTTTAATAGGAAATCCCAGTGGTGGCTTCAATATTTTGCTTTTGTGTTATTGACACTTTTAAATGATGAAGACTTTTATGTCGACCTTGAAAGCAAAGTACAGCAAAGATTAAAACCATTTGAGGGGGGGTCTTCACACCCCTGGTTTTGATGGGAAGAATGGAGGGTTTGCCCATTTCATAAAGCCGTATGTTTTTAAACTATGAGCATTGTGCTTTGCACAAGTCAAAATTGCTAAAGGGACAGATGTTGCCAATTTCAAACGTACAGGGGGAAGGCAAATATTGCTAAGCAACGGTGTACTTGAGAGAGCATTTTTAGGAGCAGAGCCAGGGGAGTTGTGCCTGGGAGCACTCGCTGCTGCTTATGGCTCAGTACGAGGGAAGAGATTCCAAGTTCCTTCCTGTCAGGGCCGCCATTGCAGCTGCTAGCACAGACGCCGGTGACCTAGTGGCACCGATTAGGGCTGGCAGGGGATGTGTGCAAACAGGAAAGCTTTGCTGCCATGTAGGAAGGCAGTAAGACATGTGCACAGAGGTAAGTGCCCCTCAGTGAAAAGCTGCCCCACAGTAAGTACAAGGAAGTGCAAGCGTGAGGTTCAGGTGGGGAAGAAGGAGGTTGAGAAAGTGAGGCCTCAAAAGAGAACACCTCTGTCCCTCCCCTTTTCTCTCCCTCCATCCTGCCCTTCCTTGTTCCCTTCCTTCCTCCTCCTCTCCTCTTTTGCCTCCTCTGTTAGGGGATGTTAATCAAAGAAGAGAAGGATCAGAATAACCTCTGTAGTTGAGTGATGCTGTGTGCGTGACCTTCGAAACAGGGTACATAAGCTTTCCAGCCACAGGTGTTCGGCCCCTCCCTTGTCCCCTCCCTTGGTATACACTTGATAGGTAACAGACAGGTGGTGTGGTGTGGCTTCCCCCCCCCCCCTTTTGGCTGCCACTAGAGACTGAATACCTCTTGAGATTTTCGCGGTTGTTGGTTTGGATTATGGATTTTCCTTTCTCTGTCACTGTCTCTCTCTAATGAAAGAATGGAGTAAAAGTAGAGAAAGTATAATGTTATCATTTTTTTTTTTTA
Organism: Neomonachus schauinslandi; assembly: GCF_002201575.2. NCBI lineage: Eukaryota > Metazoa > Chordata > Mammalia > Carnivora > Phocidae > Neomonachus > Neomonachus schauinslandi. The sequence goes on along the minus strand of NC_058404.1, from coordinate 133,187,037 downwards.
AAGATTTTATTTATTTGACAGAGAGAGATACAGCGAGAGAGGGAACACAAGCAGGGGGAGTGGGAGAGGGAGAAGCAGGCTTCCCGCGGAGCAGGGAGCCCGATGCGGGGCTCGATCCCAGGACCCTGGGATCATGACCCGAGCCGAAGGCAGACGCTTAACGACTGAGCTACCCAGGCGCCCCATGTTATCATTTTTTTTTTTTTTAAAGATTTTATTTATTTATTCATGAGAGACAGAGAGAGAGAGAGAGAGGCAGAGGGAGAAGCAGGCTCCCAAGGAGCAGGGAGCCCGATGCGGGACTCGATCCCAGGACCCCGGGATCATGACCTGAGCCGAAGGCAGACGCTTAACCATCTGAGCCACCCAGGCGCCCTATCATTTTTTATCTGTATCAAATCACAGCCTATTTTTGGCAATGCATTTTAAAGAAATTAAAAAACACTTTAAGCAATTCCTTACCACTCAGATTTTTTTTGGTCCATCTTTCAAGCTCTGGTCTTGAACTTCTGGATCTCTTGGCAAATACTGATGGTTTCTTTTGTCTTTCTAAAGTAAAGGTACAAATGGAATATATTGGCAGCTTAAAAGCTTATGTATGTGTGTTTATACACATATATACACTCCCAATCTCTGCTTTCCCTCCCTTACCTCTTTCTCTCCCTCTCTCTCCTTCCCCCCCCCCCCCCCCCCCCGCTTTTATTGCTTTGCTTTTGTTTTCAGCAGACAAATAGAATTTGAGTCAAATGACTGTGGGGCTCCTACCCAAATTTTGACTTATAAGTAATAATTGATTTTCAGTGGTAAAAGAATATTTTGAAGTAATTTTGCTTTGGTACAGGCAAGTGTAGGAGACAAATATTAATATTCTTATAGTTATTTGGTTCTTACTAATTTATTCAGCATAGTTCGTGGTCACATAGCCTGTATCTATGTGGAATATAAATTTCTGTGATGAAAGGCTAGTTAGAGAAGATGACAGTGTTTTCATTTTCCCCCCTCAGAAGATAGAATTTGTTTACTTTAAGGTTAAGCAGTAGTGAATCTTGTGTCAACAACAAGAGAGCAGAGAAAATGGGCACAAATAATGAGAAAGGAGGGAGAACCCTCAAGTTATTATAGTGTGAACTCTTCGTTGATTGATTTGAATTCAGGATATACCTTTGGGCTTTTTTTTTTTTAAGATTTATTTTTTGACAGAGAACACAAGTAGGCAGAGCAGCCTGCAGAGGGAGAGGGAGAAGCAGGCTCCTCGCTGAGCAGGGAACCCCATATGGGGCTGGATCCCAGGACCCTGGGATCATGACCTGAGCCGAAGGCAGATGCTTAACCAACTAAGCCACCCAGGCACCCCTACCTTGGGACTTTTTAAAAGTAAGAACTATGTCCTAAAATGAGTTGGAGGACCTATTAGCTCCAGATTTAGGAAGTAATAGAGTTTTCAAGTGACTTAAGTCCCTCACAAATAATGTTTGTTTGTTTTTTAACGAACTCATTCTAATTAAGTCCAGAAGAAACTGGCTTATTTTGTCCTACAAAAAGCTTTTGAGAGAATTTTATTAAGGAAACAGCATTTGACATTGAGATGCCTCTTAAAAGTTTTACTAAAAGAGATAATACAACCGATAAGACTCGCCTGCTCTGGAGCCCGTCTAAAACTCTTCAGGTTCATTTAATGTTACTTGGTAGACAGCAGTATTGTGGCAGTATAAATAATACTGCTTATTTTTACAGATGACTCGGCTGTATACCAGTTAGAGAACTTTAAACTGAAAGGACTTTTTAAATAGCGTGTGTCCCTTCCCATCCGCATCCCCCAAACTGGCACTGTGATTATGATGTCAGTAAAAAAGTGACCTGGGCTTCAAGAGCATCTTCCCAGCAGGCCCTGTGCCAGGTGTAAGAATAGTCAGGAGGACCACAGTTGGATTTATGTACAACTGAGATGTAATTTACTTCTGCTGATTTGACCCTCCTTTCTCTTAAACACAGTTTTCAAAAAGGAGCTGGTTTTGTTGCTACTGTTAGAATGGTCCACTATTTTTCACAATCTCTCTTCTGGTACCTAGATTTTGTATTCTAGGAAAACAGGGAACAACAGTAAATGCAATAATATTGTGAGTTGTGACAGATGGGGTTGAGTTACCCTTGCTTTAAAACACTTAAATAGTTGGAGTCTTGGGTCAAGGGCTCTGGGTTAAAGTCAGGAGTACTTTTTTTTTTTTTTTTTAAAGATTTTATTTATTTGAGAGAGAGAGAGAGAGAGAGACGGAGAATAAGAGGGAGAAGGGGGACCGAGGGAGGACCAGACTCCCTGCTCAGCAGGGAGTCCGATGCGGGACTGGATCCCGGGACTCCAGGATCATGACCCGAGCCGAAGGCAGTCGCTCAACCAACTGAGCCACCCAGGCGCCCAAGTCAGGAGTACTTTTAAAACTTCACGGCAGGTGTGTCAGTGTTGAGGGGATGAGAAGAGTGAGGAGACTGAGAGCGGAAAATACCGAGATGGGGAAAGTTGTGAGGAGAGGGTTACTGTTTCATGTATTCAAAATGGGCATAAGCTGTTTGCTGCTGCAACTTTTAGGATTGTGATCATACATAGTCTGAATGCTTAAAATGCTTTATTATTTTTTTAAAGGCAGTTCTTTTTTTTTTTTTAAGGTTTTATTTATTTGAGAGAGAGAGAGACAGCATGGGGGGGCAGAGGGAGAAGCAGACTCCCTGCTGAGCAGGGAGCCAGACATGGGGCTCAATCCCAGGACCCTGAGATCATGTCCTGAATTGAAGACAGACACTTAACGGACTGAGCCACCCAGGCGGCCCATTAAAATGCTTTAAATTCAGCAGATATTAGGGGTGCCTGGGTGGCTTAGTTGGTTAGACATCCAACTCTTGATTTCAGCTCAGGTCGTGATCTCAGGGTCGTGGGATCGAGCCCCGCATCGGGCTCTCTGCTCAGCGGGAAGCCTGCTTCTTCTCCCATTCCCCCTGCTTGTGTTCTCTCTCTCTGTGTCTTTCTCTGTCAAATAAATAAATAAAATCTTAAAAAAAAAAAAAATAAGGTTACATTTCAAAGTACGCTTCATGCAAATGAACATGGTTTTTACATCCTTTCTAATGACATTAATAATGTTGTTTTCAAATGGAACAACCATTCTTATGTGCTACAAATGTGAAATACTGAATTAATAACAACTACTTATAATCCATTCAGGAATTTTTAAAAATACAGTGCTAATTCTACAGTTCCTGCTCCTTTGCCACTCATGCATGCTCTCTCTCTCTCAAATAAGTAAATAAAATCTTAAAAAAAATTAGCAGGTATTAGAGTACATTTCTTTTACAAGCAAAGAATGTTTTCCCTTGGCACATATGAAATACCTATTTAAGATATATGCAATAATAAAATTTATTTTATTTTTTTGAGAGAGCCACAGCATGTGCTGGGGGAGGGGCAGAGGGAGAAGGAGAGAGAGAATGCCAAGCAGGCTCTACGCTCAGTGTGGAGCCCGACATGGGCCTCTATCTGACCACCCAGAGATGGTGACCTGAGCTGAAATCAAGAGTCAGATGCTCAACCGACTGAACCACCCAGGCGCCCTGCAAGAATAAAATTTTTATATATATTTATTCTGCCCCTTGCATTTATATAGTAAAAAAAAAATACTAGCACTTGTTGAGTGACTAAGTATTTGTTCAAAACACTGTTAATTAAACTTTTTCACTTTGACCAGCACAGTAAATCACTTTATGAGATGAGCTTTACTGGAAGCCTGATGCAATTTGTCTAAACTTTCAGACCAAATTTACATACAAAGATAATGCAGGAAAAGGAAAAGATTATTAAGTTTATCAGAGAGTCAGTGGAATTAGTAAACTTTGTTTTTCCTAAAAAAGAATGACTGAATCTGGTTCTTTTTTTTTTTTTTTTTTGCCTTTTTAAAAAAATTTTTTTAAAATTTTATTATGTTAGTCACCATACATTACATCATTAGTTTTTGGTGTAGTGTTCCATGATTCATTGTTTGCGTGAAACACCCAGGGCTCCATTCAATACGTGCCCTCTTTAATACCCATCACCAGGCTAACCCATCCCCCAATCCTCCCTGAATCTGGTTCTTAATAGATTATAGAAAAGCAAAATTGTCTCTAAATATAGGTGCTCTTTGATGATAGGATTAAATAAGTGATTTGTAACCATTCATAATGTTACAATCTTATATGAATTGTACTTTCCCAGAATGATCTTTGGTCCTTTTTCTAGACCCTGGCAAGTAACCTGGTTGTTCGTTACCTAACATTAAAGCCCCAAGAAAGGGGGTGTGGGATTTACTTATTAGTAAATTAGATATAACGGGCAAAGCCATCTTTATTTTCCTTCTCTCCTCTGTTTATTATAGTATCAGTAATCCCCAAGGTAGTTTGAAGCTCAAATTGCTTCCTCAGAGCATATATGCCTGCTTCAGTAATTTTCTTTCCTTTTTTTTTCCACTGTGTTCTGTTTTTTGTTTTTTACAAAGTCATCATGCCAGGAGACAGACAACCAACACCTAGCCCAGAGGGGACTGTTGAGATTACTCTTGGAATAAACCCAAGATAAAATCTTTATGTTCTTTCAGACAAAGCATGGATTAAATGGCTTATCTTATTCATATGACTTCAGTTCCTTTCAACCTAATCCAGAAACCGATGGAAAGTTTTTTTCTGGTGCCTCTCTAGTCCTAACTTTTGCTCAGCTATGAAAAAAAAGTCCAGTCACCCCCGTGTAACATAGAATTAGACATGGTTCCTGAACATTGTTTGCCACTTAAGTTTGATAGACACATACACTCAAAGGAGGAGCAGTAATACAGGTTTATGTATCTATAAATCCGGTCGTGGTTGACAAAGTAATTTAGTAGTGTTGTTTTAGATTCAAAACCATCAGTTAATATGATTTGTGAGAGAGCACTTGTGTGTGTGTGTGTGTGTGTGTGTGTGAGAGAGAGAGAGAGAGAGAGAGCGCGCGCGCGGGCTCGCGCACACAGGAGAGAGAAGCGGGGGTGGGGATGGGAGTAAGCATGATCATAAAACACCATCACACTACAGTGTAACACCCTCCCTACAGTGATATATTTTAATTGAAAGACTGTTCATGCTTTGCAAATTAATGTAACCACTCAAAAGTAAAAATTAAATCTCTCAGAAAAAACTGTTAAGATTGTTTTAGTGAATACAATTGCTTGTGGAAGGAATAGACCATATAGTTTGGTCCGTTTGAAAGAACTTGTCAGTTTATTATCACTGGAACAGAACCAGTATCTGTCTAGACTTGTTCTTTGAGATGCTTCTTTCTCTCCTTCCTTCCTTTTTTTTTTTTTTTAAAGCAGTGCCTTTTTAGCCAGTCTTACTAAATCATTCATGGTTGCTATGCCCACAGTGGGCTTCATGGGGTCTCATGTGATCTTTCATCAAAGGTACAGTGTTTTCAAGTCTTAAGAGCATTGGGGATTTCTGATACCTTATTACATGGTGAATGGCAGTGGTTCACAGGCAAAAGTTAGAAAGTTAGTGAATAACCGAGATAAGACATAAGTACTATCAAACAATGATAAGTTTTTTACACTTGTTTTTCATCCAGGTACTTTGTTTTTAAGTCAGTTTAAACCTATCTCAGGTAGACCCCCTTCCTATTAACTTTTACACCAAGAAAACTAGTTGACATCATCATAAATAATATCTACTGAAGACATTTCTGTATATAATGCACAAACATAAATAGTATTTTTTTTTATTAAATAAGAACTGTTGGGGCACCTGGGTGGCTCAGTCGTTAAGCGTCTGCCTTCGGCTCGGGTCATGATCCCAGGGTTCTGGGATCGAGTCCCACATCGGGCTCCCTGCTCCACGGGAAGCCTGCTTCTCCCTCTCCCACTCCCCCTGCTTGTGTTCCCTCTCTCGCTGTGTCTTTCTCTGTCAAATAAATAAATAAAATCTTTAAAAAATAAATAAATAAAAAATAGGAGCTGTTACATGTGGCTCTACAAAAGCCTTGCAAATGCATTAAAATGTACACACTCAGGTGATCTTAGGAAAATAATAGTAATAAAATAAATGAAACCAACACTTTTAGTACTCCCCTCATATTCATTTGTACATTTAGATGAAGTAAGTTTTAACAATTATATATGTGGAGAAGGCTACTCACTGTCCATATTTTTATTTAAACCAAATCTTAAGAACTAAATCCTAGGTTCTATAATGAAAAGAGACTTTGTTTTAATAGAGATCTAAACAGAATTTCCAGACTATTTTAAGTAGTTCAGTTAATACAAATTATGAGCTTTTATAAAATTTACACATTTTAGAAAAATAAATTATCTTAATGACACTAAAGCAAATTACTTTAGGTAAAATGAAAGTGGAAAGGAACGATAAACTATTCGTATTGATCTTTAAAAGTTCAAAATACTTCTTGTGAGGTTTTATAAGTTTCAGTAATGATATTTAGGGTTCTTTTCATTTTTAGTTTTGTTTTAGTTCATGAAAGACAAGGAAATAATAATTTGCCTATAATAAAGCAGTTTACCTAAAGGCAAATTTTTAAAAAATCAGGAATATTAGCTCTTGTTTAATAAGTGAATTGGGGTGCCACCCCATCTTCCAAGCTTCCAGCATTCTTCTTCTGTGTTTATCCCTGGAGTATTTCTTGATGTCCTATATCAAGGAGACACATGCCTTTCCTTACCCCAACCCAAGCATGCCTAAAGTACCTCCTGTCCCACCAGTCATGATCTCCTGTTACTCTCACATCTCATACTTTGCTCTGGAAAATTCACATCCCCAAATTGCACTCATGACACTACTCCTTGGGTGAAAAGCATCTGATGGGGTTGGTGGTGGTGATGGAATTTTGTTATAATCATTTTTTGTTTTTTTTTTTTAAGATTTTATTTATTTATTTGACAGAGACAGAGACAGCGAGAGCAGGAACACAAGCAGGGGGAGTGGGAGAGGGAGAAGCAGGCTTCCTGCTGAGCCGGGAGCCCGATGTGGGACTCGATCCCAGGACCCTGGGATCATGACCTGAGCCGAAGGCGGTCGCCCAACCAACTGAGCCACCCAGGCGCCCATTTTTTTTTTTTTTTTTAAGATTTTATTTATTTTTTTGACAGAGAGCGAAAGAAGGAACACAAGCAGCGGGGGGAGTGGGAGAGGGAGAAGCAAGCTTCCCGCCGAGCAGGGAGCCTGATGCGGGGCTCGATCCCAGGACCCCGGGATCACGACCCGAGCCGAAGGCAGACGCTTAACGACTGAGCCACCCAGGCGCTCCCGAGCATATCACATTTTAAAAGCTATTCAAAACCTTTCCTTTATTTGAAAATCTTTGGGGAGAAATGGGAGGGTGTTTAATTTTAGAATTTAACAGTTAAAATTGGTTTGCAATTTACATAATACTATTATACTGTTAAGAGTGCCCTGTTCTGTCTCCTAGCTCATTATTCCTCCTCCCATATTAATCTATAGCTTTCCTTTTTTTTTTTTTTTAAAGATTTTATTTATTTATTTGACAGAGTGAGAGAGAGAGAGAGCACACAAGTAGAGGGAGAGGGAGAAGCAGGCTCCCTGATAAGCAGGGAGCCCAATACGGGACTTGATCCCAGGACCCTGGGATCATGACCTGAGCCAAAGGCAGACGCTTAACAACTGAGGCATCCCAATCTATAGCTTCCTTTTTAAAAATATTTGTCCTCTAAGTGTGCCTGTAAATCTATCTAGGGATCTTAAAAATTCTTCCCAGATACCAGGTGTGGAAGTAGACATTTAGATAGTTGCCCAAAGGGCATGATGCTTCTGAAGTAGTAATATTCCTAGCACCTTTATACCTTTCTCAGCCTAAGTAGGCACACCCAGGTAGTATGAGCATGTTCTTGTAATAGCCTCGCTGTTGAGGTAATTTACTGTGTATTCACAGAATAAAATTAATTTTGTGTCAAAACCTTGCTCAGGCAGGCCTTTTGGTTTCCTTCTCTAATCTCTCTCTTGGAAATGCTGCTTGTGGCATCTTCATGATAAATGTCTGCATTTATTTATATGGCATTAGCTTTAACGTGTATTGTCTTACTTCTTCCTCACAGCAGTCGGGTGAGGTTTTGTGTATTTCATATGTGGCTTCTCAGTATTTAAGTATGACTGATTTTAAAAAAGCAAACCCAAACAGTGCCCCCCTTTCAAGGACTTTGTAGGTTAGTTTGGGAGAAAGAGTGAATTAGCTAGCAAACACTGGACCAGGCCTTAACAGCAGTCCCGGGTTTCCACAGAAACACCTTGCAGGCTATGATGGAAGGCTGACCGCAAATCCGCGAGCAGCTCGGTGCGCTGAGTGTTAGCTGGGGCAAGCCCAGAGCAGCGAGGAAGAAGCTGGGAATAGAGGCCCATAGGTGTGTGTTTGGGAGAAGGAATGATACTTCGTAGAAGACTAATAGTCAAGACAAATGTGGCAGAAGACATTTGAATGTACTTGGAGTGAAAATTCTTATCCCTATTTTAAAAAATCTCAGCCCAATGTTTTTATTTATGAACAGATAATGTATTTTGTGATCCAGAACTTAAAGGATAAAAATATGTACATGGAAAACCTTCCCACCGCTCCCCCACCCCACCACCTGGTTCTCCCTCCGGAAGCAACTGATGTGACAGGCTTCTTCTCAGCCACGTTCCTAGTGCTGTTTCATGCATCATTAGTAACTCCACATACATAGTATTTCTCTGTAAGGGTCACGTACCACAGTTTTCTTAGCCAGTTATCCCTAGAAGGGCATTTAGGTTGTTCCCAATATCTTAACTATTTGCAAACTAGGCTGAAGTGAGTAACTTTGTACACATGTCTGTGTGTACACGTAGAAGTTGGTGCTAGAAGTCACATTGCTGTGTCAGAGTACGGGAAATTAGAATTTGGGGGCTGTTGCCTAATTGGTGTCTTCAGACGTCGTGACCCGTTACCCTCCCACCAACCAGGGTAGCGGAGTGCCTGTTTCCTCATATCTATCTTATGGACACAGTATCGTGTGTTTTTTGTTTTGCTAGTCAGATAGGTGAAAAATAGTTTCTCAGAGTAGTCCTAATGTTTTTAAGGAGGAAGCAGTGCAAAGCAATTTCCCTTTTGTCCCCAGTATGTTTATTTCCAGTAGTCTGTTACTTAAAACCCTGACTTATAATTCAGACAAACTACGGTGTTTAGGAAGTCTCTGAAGCTAAAATCTGGATATTTATTTTCATGTTGTGAGTTCTTTTTTTTTTTTTTTAAAGATTTTATTTATTTGAGAGAGAGAATGACACAGAGATAGCATGAGAGAGGGGAGGGTCAGAGGGAGAAGCAGACTCCCTGCTGAGCAGGGAGCCTGATGTGGGACTCGATCCCGGGACTCCAGGATCATGACCTGAGCCGAAGGCAGTCGCTTAACCAACTGAGCCACCCAGGCGCCCATCATGCTGTGAGTTCTGAGCCTTGAAAGCATACCAGTAGATGTGTATTGGTTAGGATTGCTAATATTATCCCTTTATCACCATGAGGAAGTAGTCCCAAAGAAGTTGAATCTCCTGCAGAATTGAAGAGCCAGTCCTCAGCAGGGCCAGAGCTAGAATCCAAGATCTTCTGGCTTCCTTCCTCGGCATGCTGCCTTTGTGCCCTGCAGTTCCTGGTTAGTGATAACTAAGGCTTTTTGAGAACAGCCTTGTTTACAAAAGTGCTGCTCTGTTGAAACTTGAGAGACTTAAGACACAGGGTTGACAAGGGGCTCCTGGTCTCAGCGGTGAGGTAGAGTTCTTCCGTCCAGCTCTCTTTAGCTTATTAAAACAAACTGTGTCAGGCTTAGAAGACATTCACGAACATATTTTATTTTGGTATCAGGGCATTTCCTTATGATTACACAGTGTCATTCCAAGAGGAGTGAGAAATCAGACTGAGGCTAGCGTGGCTGCCTTTTCTGGTCTGATGCACCTCAAGTACTAAGAGGTGCTTAAATCTGAATACCAAAGTGCTCCTTTGCACAAACAGGCAAAACATTGTTCTTAAGGACAATTGGAGTCACATCCCCTCCTTAAAATGCTAAAATGTTTGTCTCTTGCTTGGAGGTTGAGGTGTTTGGAAAGGTAGTTTTAACACTATTATGAACCCAGGCTCAGTCACTCCAGAGCATTGTGTGACTCCTACCATAGAGGTTGACAGGAGAATTGGAGCATTATACAGAATTCCCTCAGATTTATTTTGTTGTTGCCGAAGTATAATTGACATACAATATTATATTTCAGTTGTACAACATAGTGATTCAACTTTTATATACATTATGGAGTGATCACCACAATAAATCTAGCTACCATCTGTCACTATACAAAGTTGTTACCTGTTATTAACTATATTCCCTATGCTGTACATTTCATCCTGTGTCTTATTTTATAACTGGAAGTCTGTAGCTCTTAATCCCTTTCCTTTAGCCACCCCCCCCATCCCCCTTCCCTCTGGCAACCAAATTGCTCTTTGTATCTATGAGTCTATTTCTGTTTTGTTTTGTTTTTTAGATTCCACATATAGGTAGAATCATACATTATTTGTCTTCCTCTGACTTATTTCACTTTGCGTAATACCCTCTAGGTCCATCCATGTTGTGGCACATGGCAAGATTATGTTTTTCTGTGGCTGAGTAATATTCCATTGCATATCTATACCACATCTTTATCCATTCATCTATCCGTGGATACTTATGCTGTTTCCATATCTTGGCTATTGTAAATAATGCTGCAGTAAACGAAGGGGTGCTGCTGTTTTTGTTTTCTTTGGATAAATACCCAGAAGTGGAATTGCTGCATTGTATGCTATTTCTATTTTTAATTTTTGGGGGGAACCTCCATACTGTTTTCATAGCAGCCACACCATTTTGCATTTCCACCAACAGTGCACGAAAGTTCCCTTTTCTCCACATCTTCACCAACACTTGTTATTTCTTGTCTTTTTGATACTAGCCATTCTGATAGGTGTGAGGTGGTAGGGAGCATCTTTTCATGTGTCAGCCATCTGTATGTCTTCTTTGGAAAAATGCTATTCAGGTTCTCTGCCCATTTTTTAATTGGGTTGTTTTCTGGATAGCAGTTGTGAGTTCTTTGTGTATTTTGGTATTAACCCCTTGTTGGCTATGTCATTTGCAAATATCCTCTTCTCCCATTCAGTAGGTTGCCTTTTCGTTTTGTTGATAGTTTCCCTTACTGTGCAAAAGCTTTTTAGTTTGGTGTGGTCCCATTTATTTATCTTTACTTTTGTTCTTGCCTGAGCAGACAGATCCAAAAAAATATTGCTTACACGGATGTCCAAGAGATTACTGCATGTGTTTTTTTTAAGGAGTTTTATGGTTTCCGGTCTCTAACCCATTTTGAGTTTATTTTTGTGTATGATGTAAGAAGGTGATGCAGTTACATTCTTTTGCATGTAGCTGTCCAGTTTTCCCAGCACCATTTAAGAGACTTTTTCCCATTGTATAGTCTTGTTTCCTTTGTTGAAGATTAATTGACTGTACAAGCATGGTTTTGTATTTCTGGATTCTATTCTGGTCTCTTGATCTGTGTGTCTGTTTCTGTGACAGTACCATATTGTTTTGCTTACTATAGCTTTGTAGTATAGTTTGAGATCAGGGAGTGTGATACCTTCAGCTTTGTTCTTTCTCAAGGTTGCTTTGGTTATTCAGGGTCTATTTTGGTTCTATACAAATTCTGGTACTACTTGTTCTAGTTCTGTGAAAAATGCCATTGGTGTTTTGATAGAGACAGCACTGAATCTGTAGATTGTTTTGGGTAGTATGCATGTTTTATTTTTGGGTAGTATGGACATTTTAACAATATTCTAGTCTATGAGCATGATATATCTTTTTATATACTTGTGTTGTCTTCAGTTTCTTTTACCGGTGTCTTACAGTTTTCAGAGTACTGGTCTTTTACTGTGGTTAAATTTATTCCTAGGTGTTTTGTTTGGGTTTGTTTTTGGATGTGATTGTAAATGGGATTGTCTTCTTAATTTCTCTTTCTGATAGTTATTAGTATATAGAAATGCAGCAGATTTATGTATATTAATTTTATATCCTGAACCTTTACTGAATACATTTATTCTAATAGTTTTTTGGTAAAGTCTTTAGAGTTTTCTATATATAGTATGTCATCTGCAAATAAGGACAGTTTTACTTTTTTTCCCAATTTGGATGCCTTTTATTTCTTGTCTGATTGCTGTGGCTAGGACTTCCAATTACTGTGTTGAATAAAAGTGGCAAGAGTGGACATCCTCATCTTGTTCCTGATCTTAGAGGAAAAGCTTTCAGCTCTTCACAGTTGAATGTAATGTTAACTGTGGTATTTCATTTTTAAGTTTCTGTAATGGAGGGCTGTATCTACAGTTGATGGGGACATTTAGTGTAGTCTCTCCACCCCCGCCCGCTAAGCTACTGGTGTTGCATCTTACAATAGATGGTATCAAGTAGAGGAAATAGTAGTATGTAAAGCAGTTAATGCCATGTCAGGTACAATATGTATTCAGTAAGTAGCTGCTATCATTTTATTTTTAATTGAATAGAAATATGGTTCCTGTGTTAAGGCCATACCCTAGTAGGGAAACGAGGTCAGTCTACACACAGGACATCAGATTTGTGAGGTAGCCACCAGTGGGCAGGAGGGATGAGCAGCTCCTAGGAGCCTAGCTGTTGAATATGAGAGAGGGCAGTGGGATTTGTGGTTTTAAGTGCTGAAGTCACTGTCTACCATGGAAGCGGGAGCTGGACGAGGAAGGACCTGCAGAGTAGAACTTCCTGATTCGTACGGCTAGCACACGTTTTCCTTGTTGTTGCTTTTTTGTCACTTCTTATTCTTTGTGGCAGTCTTACCTGAAGATCTTCAGCCTTAACGAGGCTGTGCTTTAGAGAGGCTGTTTACTTCCTCTTGGGCTGCAGGGTTTGTTCCAAGACGCCTGGCTTCTTTGAGGCAGGAGTGGCACAACTCAGCTGGAGAGCCTGTGGCCAAAGTAGATTTTAAGGAAGGGATTAGGCCATAATGGTTTGTTGAACTTCCCCTCCCTTTTTGGAAGGTCTCCTTCCAGTGGCAGACTTGAAGGTGCCAGACTGTATTTTATTAAACAAGGGAGCCTGTCCTTACAGATCTTTCTCTGCAGACACATTTGAAATACCTATACTCTAGTTTAAGAGTCTCTAATTTGGGTCGGAAGAAGAGTAGAGATCTGAATCTCAGGTAGATGGAACATAAAATGGGCTCATTTTATACAGACTATCTTGGAACTTCCCCTCTGTTAAATATAGTTTTAAAAATATGTCTTGGTACTCACAGAGGTATAGGGTAAATAGGTAAAGGGTAAAGGGGCATTAACTCTAACTTACTTTTTTTTCTTTCTTTTTAAAGATTTTATTTGACAGAGAGCAACACCGAGAGAGGGAACACAAGCAGGGGGAGTGGGAGAGAGAGAAGCAGGCTTCCCGCCGAGCAGGGAGCCCGATGTGGGGCTTGATCCCTGGACCCTGGGATCATGACCTGAGACGAAGGCAGATGCTTAACGACTGAGCCACCCAGGCTCCCCAACTCTAGCTTACTCTTAAAGAGTTCAGTGTAGATGGGTGGGGGAGAAAAATAAAAAACAAATGCGGTAGAATGCCGACATTTGGGGAATCTGGGTGAAGGGTTTGTGGGAATTTTTTTCTATTTTCATAATTTTTCTGTAAGTATAAAATTATTTCTAAAGAAAAAGTTGAAAATATTTTGAGTATCTTTCCATGGAAGCCCATACATTTACATTATTATTTTAATTTTCTGTAGCGTACTGCTGTGTGGATGTACTGTGAAGGTGTTTAGCCAGACTCCTATTTTTGGGCATTTGATTATTTCCAGTTATTTACCATTATAAACAGTGCTGTTTGGAGGTCTTTAAATATGATAATATCCTCATGTATTTGGAATGGAATCCCTGCACTCTGTTGAAATATTCCCACTCTCATAGTGGACCTAATAAGAAAATTCACAGTAAATTAAACAAATTAATGCTTGAACCTAAGACCTTATTTACAATTTTAAATGGGTTAAATGTTGACTAGTTAGCAATATTTATCTTACCCAGATATTAATACTGAGCTATAGAAAAATTTCTTCAGTTCTGCTTCATCTCATGTAACAAAGCTTTAGAAAAAAAGAATCTTTTAGTGACACGAAGCATCTCGGCTAAGTGTTGACTCCTTGAATAATTACGAAGATTGGAAAGTCTTTTAGCGTCCTAAAGTCGTAGCTTTCTCATCTCATTCTGTTGGAAGCGGTGGGCAAATCTTTTTCTCTCTCATTCCAACATGCTTCACTATTTCATTGATTCCCAAACATGTTAATCAGATTCCCATTCTCATTCCAGGAACAGATGGGGGATGAGGGGACTGTTTGACCGGAGTCGGTAATAATATGCTATATGCTCTGTTGTATTGATTCACCTTCAACTTATAATTGTTATTTTTCCTGATGATGCATGTGGAAAATTGAAACCATAGAATATTCTTACATTTTATCCTCAGGTCAAAACAGCGTTCAGTTCTGTTTCTGACATTTGTACTAAAATGTTTGGTTATTAGGGTTTGGTCCAGTTTTTAGGCATCTCTTAGTGGTTTTGAAAAACAAAAAGCAGGTAAGGAAATGTAGTTAGTGACATGCAGAATGCCTAAAGGCAGATCTGATAGGATGCAGGTAAAAGTGATAACCCTTGATTCTTTGGTTATACCTTCTAACTTCCTCAAAAATAGGAAACTGCAGAAATTTCAACAAAATGGTTTCCGTGAAATTTACATGTTTTAAAACCAGACCCAGGCAGGTTAAATTACATTTGAACATTGACCTGTCCATTTGATTTGATTCCACAACAGTGTGAATGTTGTGTGCTCTTTTCTTTCCTTTTCCTTCATCCTTAAACTGAAATGGTGGGTTAATGAATCCTAGATCAGGAATTGGCAACCAGTGCTGTATTAAATTACACTCAGAAATGAGAGCCAGGAAAAGAACCCTTTCATGTCCTCTCCAGCTGTGAGGCAGGTACTGGACCTGCGGGACTGGGAAGACCAGAGCGTTAGGCACACAGCAGTGGCAGTACGGGACGGATGTGTGTTGTACAGAACTTGCCCAGGGCACTTGGCTCTGAGTTGACACGGAGCAAAAAGTTGCTTTTCCGGTGAAAATCATGAGGTCATGGGATTTGTTTCATGTCTTCAGTTAAGGAAAAGTGGTGTTTTGTTTTTTTTTAACTTCTCCATTTTCTTTGCACTCAAAAATATGAAGACTGTGAAATGGCATTTCCTAGACACTGTGGTAGTTTTACTAGCGGTAACAGCCGTCGTTTGTTTAGCTGGGAATCGGGAAGAGGTATAAATAGTAGATCTTTCATCCAAGACACGAGGAAATCTCCCGTGTATGTTCGTGTGCACATGTGCATGTATATACATGTGCTTACATACTGTGAAAATGCTGACTTGACGGAGGGGTAGAGACATTAGAGTGAATGTCATTACTTTAAAGACAATCTTTGGCCGGCTAGATTATTACCCCCAAAATCTAATCTGTCCTTGATTCGATGTTAGCCTCTTTACTGTGGGCTCACTGAGGTGTCCAGATGATTTCCATCTCTGTGTTCATTTTCCTTGGCTGGCTGGATAGATGTTGCTATGAAGCCGCAAGCTGTGACCCCGGTTTTCTCTCTTTCTGCCTGTTAATCCCCTAGATTCACTAATTTACTGATTTTCTTTAAGATACACATTTTCCTTTGGAAACTTTGACCCGAGGGTCCGAACTGTCCTCCTGTTGTCTCCAGCAGAACCCTTTCCCCACCCATTAAGTCAGGTTGGTCTCTTGCCTTGTTTTCTCCAGAATGTGAAGCTCCTACTACTTAACCAGTAAAAGGTGGCCCCGAGGTGATTGCCCTTGCAAGAGGGTTGCTGTGTGAATCCCAGCATCCCCTAATAACCATCGCTCGAGTTGTTTGCTTGTGCTAAGCTTTTCCTTCTTGTTTTTCACTTTCAGCAGACCTACTCCAATGAAGTTCATTGTGTTGAAGAGATTCTGAAGGTGAGTTCATTTACTGTTTCTCCGTTTGAAGAAATATTGAAGGAGGTAGATGGATATCCATTTACTTTGACTTTAAAGAACGGTCGCCATTCCAAACCCCTTCAAACCGTTCCCCTCCTCACACCTTCCAATGCAAAATAAACCAGAACAGTAACAGAGGGACTCTTAAGAGCCTGACTGAGCTCTCTGACAGATTCTATTAATTAAAATGAAGTCTACAAGCTGCAAGGCATTTGGACCAGTTTTAAGACCTCTCTCAGGTTTTTCTGATTGTTGTTCATAAAGACCCACGAGGGTTGTTCACTTCTCAGAAAGGAAAGTCCTCTGTATTTAAGGGGTTAAACAGTGCTTGATTTATACTCTTAGTGTTTCGTAGGTGACACCTGATATGTATGGCCTCATCTTCAGTGAGGCCATGAATTTTTAAAGGAATGAAAAAACAAAGCAGTAGAAAGTAAGTGGACATCTATAAACCTACCTTGGAGGGTTATTTTTCACTCTAGTTTCTTGAGATGGTGCCATGAACATTTGTGCTGCTTCTACAGATCCATCATTGAACCCATTATCTGTGGGTTCAAGGTTTTTTTGTGCAAGGACAACAAATCCCTCCTAGAATTCAGCTCCAGGAAAAAATGAATAAATTCTCCTCATGAGCCAGCATGCTTTCTTTTTATCAGAGAAGAATTATATAAGCTGTTTAATTTCCCATTTTGGCTTTAATTTCCAGGAAATCTAGAGCTAAATTTAATGCCCGAGTACTGTAATTGTGATAACTAAGGGTTTTATTTGTTTCTCATTCCTTTTCTTTGACTTTTAACTTTCCTCCGTGTGGGATTTAATGATATTCTTGCTTTATCTTTTACTGTAAGTTTTCTGATTTTTTTTTTTTAAGTAGAGATATGTATGACACAGGTACCTATTCATTTGTATCTTCACTGCTCACTTTTCCTCAAAATATATGCTTACCCAATTTTTTCCTTTAATTTTTCATTGTAAAGTAAGGTGGTACTGAAACCAGTAGTTTTTTGTTTTTTTTTTTTTAAGATTTATTTTAGAGGGAGAGACAGAGCAAGCGATCAGGAAGGGGGTATGGGTGGGCAGAGGGAGAGGGAGAGAGTGTCGACTCCGCACAGAGCCCAGCGCAGGGCTTGATCTCACGACCCTGAGATCATTACCCGAGCTGAAACTAAGAGCCTCGGACGCTCAACCGATCGTCACCCAGGTGCCCTTGAAACCAGTAATTATATCGGTTACCTTCTCACTTGCAAAATTTTTGGCAAAGGTAGTGTCTAGCCAGATGTTTGGAAAGTAGTCCCATCATTTTTGTTTTCTTTGTCCCCTGCTTTTGTGGTTAGGACCTTCTGAGAAAGAAATATCTCTAAGGAAACATGCTTTGTACTGCTAGAATTGAGCAATTTTTATGAACCAGCTTAATAATAAACAGGTTATCTTGATCAAGCTTTTGTTTCATCCTCTCCTTCTGGTATTTCTGAAATCCTTTGGTGTGATGAGTCATAAAAACAACAAATGACTTAGTTTTAAAATATGGGCTTAGCATTTTCTCTGAAAGTGTATGTGATTTGTTTTATAGTTATTTCAAAAGTAAATGCAGCAATATAGATTAGTTTGTCTTCTGTATATGTCAAATGCTACTCTTAGGTTTTGATGTGGGTTAATATATTACTTGTGGAATCCCTTAATGAGGACGATGGTATTAGAGCACCAGACAAGCAATTTTAATTTAATAAACTCCCTCCCCTCTAAGCCAACATCACTTTCACAGGTTCTTCCTTACCTGGAAATACATGAAAGTGAATGGTTAATGCAAGCAACCGGATGAGTATTTTCATTTGGAAATCGTATAGAAAGCAAACAGAAGGATGTCCTGGACTGGGGAGGGGCACAGGCTTTTGCATAGCGGAGACTCTAAGTCTCCGCTTCTTTTCTCCTCTGTTTTGGAGCTTCAGCTACATCATGTGCCCTGGGCCTCGGTTTCCTCGTTGGTAAAATGAAGGCCGTGGGCTAATAAATGATCTCTAGGGTATGATCTAGCTCCCACTCTCTGGTGCTGATCCAGATACTTTCCTCTGCCTCATGGTTCCTGTTCTTCTCTTGTACCAGCAATTTATGAAGATTGCCAGGAATCCTAACACAAATCTTTCTGATGGGCAATAGAAGCAGTAAATAGTTCCCTAATAGAAAAAATCAATCATAGAAGATACTGTTTGGTTCTGTGGTGGAAATATTAAGAGTGGAAGTGTTTTTAATGAAGGGGAGGTGGTGGCCTATAATTCCTGCAGGCTGATGGGGTAAGGAGATAGCAGATAGATACTACTAGAAACTAGGAATTGGTCGTGCATGAGATCCAGATAGGGCACTGTGCCCTCATGTCCTCACTGGGTGTATCGAAACAGCTCACATTCTCTCCTTACAGTGGGATGGCCTGGACAGCCTCCTGGGGAAGTCAGTGCAGTACTCGTGGACATGACCTCAGTGTAGCCTCCCAGTAGGGATGCTGTGACAGTGAGTGGCAGCACTAGTATTTGCTCATTCATTTATGCAACAAATACCCACTAAGCCTCAAATACTTTCCTAGGCACTGGGGATTCCATATGAGTAAGACTGAGTTCTTGCTTTAAAGGGGACTACAGGAGGAAGATAATTATACAATAAAAATGTCAGGTACTGCTAAGTACTATGAGTCCGACAGCAGGCAAATGAAGAGGACTAGACAGAGGAAAGAATGCAAAAAGCCTTGAGGTGGGAACAGGTTGCTGTATTAGAAGAGCACCAAGAGCTAGGCAGTGTGTCTAGAGCAGAATGAGCAAGGTGGAGAGCAAGGAGCAACGTCAGCCCTGGTGCCTAGAAGCCAACAAGCCAAGACTGGGCAGGTGTGATAAGTCATTGTTTAGGTAGGCAGTGAATTCATGGCCTTGAGTGCAATTCTGGGCAGTCTCTGTGCCTTATGGCCCCAGTTCTTCTAAGGCCTAACTCCCTCCAGTAAGCTAGGCATTTAGGGAAGTGTATAAATTCTTTCAGACTGTTGGCAAACAACCTAGGGCTTGAAAGAGTTTATGCACTTTCCAACTGCCTAATTTAATAGCTGGGGCAGCCTTAGGCATTGTAAGTACAATGGACATTTTCTGGGAATAACTGGTGACTAAAAGTCATAGATACCATTGGGATTCTAAAGAAATTCTTGGAAAACAGAAGAGGGGGGATACTTTCAAACACCTCAATTAATTGCATTTTTACATTGTAGCGGTATAATGGTCACATTCCTTAAAGGACAGTAAAAGAAATAAAACAGCAAGGAGCTCTCTTGGGTGCAGTATTGAAATTCTTGAAAAACCGGACTTAATTAAAAGTTGTGATGCTTTTAACTTAAGTACTTTCTATGACCATATATCTAAACAGTACATAAATTACCCTCATTTCAAATCCTCAGAAAAATAAGTGGTCTTAGTTCACCTCTCACTGAGAACAGCCGTTCAGAGGGCTCAGGCACCTCAGGCTGCCCAGGGCTGGTAAGGATCAGAGTTCAGATTCCAGTCTGGGACTTTGGCTCCAGAGTGGTTACTCTTTCCATCATATTTGAGGACAGAATTCTTCCTTTGTGCTGCACAAAGCAGAGGGTTAGTCAGTGAACAGGGACATGTCTTCGCCTTTAGCAAACATTACTCAAGAAAGCCAGAATCAGGGACTTTGCTCATCACTGTGCCCGGTTATTTCTGTCTGTCCTGGGGTGATAGCAACCCAGAGAGTGGCTATGAGGAAAGGCAAGGGGGAAGATGCAGAGGTTGGGGATGGAAATACCTGCTAGAGATCCATCTCCAGTTGTTCAAGGATCGGATAGCGTTTCTGTGGTAATGGAGAGGTTGTCCGCACTTGAAAAGAGTGCAGTGTTACAATTGTACAAGTGAAGTAATTCGGTGCAGTCTGAGGTCGCCCGCTCGCTGGTAGGGAGTTGCCAGTCCATCTTTAAGCCAGTTTCCCAGGCAAGTCTGACACACGTGGGAATGGACTTCTTGCTCTTAGACTGGAGAAGCAAAGGGGCCCACGCTGTGTGTTCTCAGCCATCAGCCTGATCCAGTCATTCTGGGCCTCAGTTTTCTCATCTGTAAGAATGAAGGCGTTGAGGGGCGCCTGGGTGGCTCAGATGGTTGAGCGTCTGCCTTTGGCTCAGGTCATGGTCTCAGGGTTCTGGGATTGAGCCCCACATCAGACTCCTTGCTCAGCGGGGAGTCTGCTTCTCCCTCTGCCTGCCGCTCCCCCTGCTTGTGTTCCCTCTCTCTCTTTCTCTTGCTCTCTGACAAATAAAATCTGGAAAAAAAAAATGGAGGGGTTGATATGAATGATCTCCAATGCCATTTTAGCTCTTTACCAAAGTGTGTGTGCGTGCGCGCACACGCATGCATGTATTTGTGTTTAGACACGTTTAATCTGACCTGTTTTCCGCCAGTTTTTTAGCAAAGCAGACTATAAGTCATGAATGTGCTTAGAAAAAAAAAAGAATTCATGGTCAAGATAAATATGTTAATTTGTGAGATAGAGAAATCTTGCCTCCATGAAAATAGTGAATAGAAGTGAAACTTGTATTACTGGAAAGGGAAGGTAATTTTTTAAGGCCCTCCCCGCCCCCCAAAAAAAGTTCGTATGTACTAATAGTGTGTATCAGGGGAGGGTCAAATCCATTAAAACTCTCCCAAGTGGAACAAGTGACCTGAATTACTTGTTTGCTTAAGTCAAACAGGAAAGTTCTTCTTCCTTTGAACTTAAATAATTCCAGGAAATGCAATAAAGAAGCTGAGGGAGAAAGTAAGCATTGAGTCGCGACTCCGTGTTCACAGTTACATAAGCTCTGTTAATATGCTTTATGATCTCCAGTGTGAAGACCGCTCATGTTCTGCATTCTTGTTTTTCCTCTCTGAACTGAATGCTGTTTTGTGAGTGGGAGATCTTCAGCGTCTGAACACAGCCCGTTAAGTAGGCGTCTTTTAAAAAGTAAAATAAATAACTTCTAAGATTTCACTTTTTATTTACCACCAATCCACTTTACGTTTAGTTTGAAAAGTTAACTTACGTAGCAATAAATGTCCTATTTATCATTTACTTTTTCTTCCCTTTCCATGTCTCTTTCCAGGAAATGACCCATTCATGGCCGCCTCCTTTGACAGCAATACACACGCCTAGTACAGCCGAGCCCTCCAAATTTCCTTTTCCCACAAAGGTAATTCTTTACAAGTACAACAGGCCGTGTATCCACACCCGTGCAAAGTCTGAAGTATTGCTATGAGATAGATTAACCTAGCACTAGCTGTTGAAATCTTTGCAGATTAGGTTAAAACTGCCACTAACTTAGCTTCTGAAGTGCTTCATAATGTTTTCAAACACTTCACTCTCCAAATTATGTGGGTAAGAACATCTTACCTTTGTATGGGGTTTTGTAGCTTATGAAAGCATTCAGGACTTTTCAGTAAATTCTCTCATTTGAGACTTCTTACTTAGACATGGGAAAACAGAAGTACAGGGAGAGTGAGTGACGTAGGTGTCTGAATCCTCGTTCGGAATTTAGATATATGCATAACACATAAATCTTAGACTTTCTCATACCTACTAATTTTCTTAAAGTTTGCTGTGATCATCTACATTAGTGCTGGTTTTAATAACAAGTGAATCAGTTGCTGACTCGCATATTTCCGTTGAAGTATTTGTGAACAGTGTATTTTAAACCCTGCCATTTTCCTTTGCTTATTTGTGCTTTGGGATAACCTTCAGAGTATAGAAATAGCACCTTCAGATCTGTGTTCTGTCCACCTTGGTATGCATGCACACTGTTAATATATTATAGCTATTCCTTTGCATGGTATTGTTTTCAAAAGAGGTTATATCTACCCAGACCAGAATCTGCCATGTTAGATACTTTACATATTTTCTCATGATAGTTTTTTTTAATGTTGTTTGTTATTCCTGGTAAAAACATTATACTTTGTAAAAATAAATGAATAAATCTTTGCTCAATACCAAAGGAAAAATAAATTCTAGGAAAGAATAGAAGAAATAAATAATAAATAGAAGAACTAAAACCCATTTTACATATGTAAAAAATAGATTTATCAGTGTTCATCAGACATAGCAGTGATGCAACCTTAGATTTATAAACCTTAATAATAACTAGAGATTTTTTTTTCTTTCTAGGATTCTCAGCACATCAGTTCTGCAACCCAAAACCAAAGTAGGTGGAACTGATTATTGCATTGGAGAACAAAGCATGGTTTTTGTTGTTTTACTATTAAAAAAAAAAAAAAAAGCAAAATAGCCCAGCACATATGAGGGCTTCCTATTTTGAAAGAATAGGAAGGGAGCACAAACATAAAACTGTGCTTTAGGTGGAATTTCAGATCGTTGCAAAGAGTTAATGAAGATGTCATAGTAAAGTACTTGACAAATATAATGTGTCATAATTATAACAAATATAATTACCTGACGTATGCACACATCTTGAATGTGACTCTCAAAGCATTGTAACCCAGGAATAGTATATAGAATAGATTGGGATATTTTTTGTGGTTCTTGTGTTTTTTTCTAAGAAAAGTAAGAAATTTGTATAAGGAATAGAGTACATAGCTTCTTTAGTTTTTCTTTATGTATTCACCCTGCAATTCTTGTTTGGTCTCTCTTATGGATTGTAAATAGTTGAGAATTCAGAGGGAAACAGAAGTAAGCTAACTGGATCCAGCCATTCTCTTCATCAATAACCCCTTGATTCAATAAAGTTTTGTGTCTCAACTACATGCAAGGCATTTCAAACGTTATAAAAATGACTAGGGTATTTGCAGTCATTTAGTTTATTAATATATGGTGCATGTCCAAGTTATGAAGTGTTAGTCTTCAAAAAAAAATAGGGCAACCAAAGTAGGATATGTATGTATGTTGGGAGAAGGTTGCACATAGATACTCCATGGAGGTGACTCTTCCTCAAATCTCCCCACCTCATTCTTTTCCCTCACTTATATATTTTTTTCCCTTTAGTTTTCTACAGTTTAAATTGCACGGATGTGAGGAGAGTAGAAAAAAGATGAGGAAAGCAAGAAACAGAATATCCTTTCCTCTAGAGCAGGGGTGGACCCACCATAGCCTGAGAGTCCATCTGTTCTGCAGCTGGTTTTTGTAAAGAAGGTTTTATTAGGACACAGCCATGCCCGTTCATTTATTATTATGCCACGAGGTACAGCTTGCAACGCCAGAAATACTGACTCTCTGACCTTTATAGAAGAAGTTTGCCATTCTCTGCTCTAGATACTAAATAAGATCTTGCAAAGGACTCATGACTGAATTTCCCCCATATGCAGAGAAATAAACCTGATCATCCTGCCACGGTATTTGTATAAGTGGCAAGGTAAAATTAACCAAAATTAATGGCTTCTTGGGGCGATTGGGAAATCTTTTTTTCTCAGCATCTTGGCGGTCTCTCCAGAGACAAATAAGCAGTGGAGTGGGACAAGGCTCGGCAGGACGGCCAGCTCAGCTGTGGACAGGCTTGCTGTGTGCCCCTTTACCGCTTGCTCTCCCCTCTCCCCATTTGCTAGGGCTGCCCGCCAGGCAGATCATATGCCTTCCCCTGGGTTCCTCACAGCTTTGATGATTGCTAACTCCTGGTTTAGAAAGACCCTTTTAATCCTTTAAATTGTTTGATTTCCCCTTTTAGCAAAATCTAGCTGAAGATGAGCTGGTAAGCACTTTCTTGGCGGAGAATGGGTGGCCCTCTCAGCCGATGGAGTAGTGTGGGCCAATTTCTCCTTGCTCTTGCTCTGAGGCGTTTTCAGACCCTGGCAGGTCTCCAGTAGGTCTTGGCTCACTAGATGCTTACCCTGGGGTTTTTCATGCTGCCGCCATTCTGTCTGTCCGTGTTCCGGGGAACCTTGTTTACTTTTGTGAGAGTGGGGCCTAGTTGAACCCTAGAGAGGTCTAGTTTTATGTTGGGTGAAGAGGGAGTTAGTTATCTTAAGGTTTTGTTTGGAGCCTGCAGAGAATGAAGTATGCCTAAGGGTAATCAGAGCCTTGGGGTGCTTCAAACCCAGTGAAGACCAGTATATGAGAGTCCCTGTGAGTGCCTCGAAGAGTGGCCTTAGCCCCTCCAATTTGTAGTTCTGCCTGTAGCTTCCTAGCCAGAAGGGGAAGCAGTTATAACTGTCATGTAAGAGCTGCTGCCGCCATGAGGGTAAAGTGATTAATTGCAAGGTCTCCACATGACATTGTTGGGAAATCTCATTCAAGCCTGCCTAAAAGGCACCCGTATTCCCATTTCACTCCCCGTTCTGTTTCAGGTCCCTATTACCTCACGCCTAAAGCAGCTTCCCAGATGGGTTGTTGCCTCCACCGTTAATATTGCCCGTTCCTTTCTAGGTTCTGCCAGGTGGCACCACTAAATTAATCTTTCTGAGGAATCTCTCTAGCATGTACCTGGTAGAGACCTTTGGTGGTGTCTCATTGCCAAACAAAGTTCTAACTTACCATCCTGGCATTCAGCGCCCTCCCAAATCTGACTTTCACCTGTCTTTCCATCGTGTCCACACATTTTGTACACCGTCCATACCCTTTCCAAGTCTGTGCGGTTTTAAATCTTCCCTCTCCTGCCCGAAGGCCTTCCTCCTCCTCCTCCTCTCCCTTTGGCCGGCAGTCATTCTGTCAAAACTTCACCCATCTTTTGTGACACAATTCATTTTGCTCCTTGTCTAGCTTGCCTTCTTTAGTCACTACCAAGAGAGAGACCATTCTTTAGATTCCTGGGACCGTTCATTTATGTGACCGATTTGCGTGCCCCTCTCACACTGCCCGCCATTGGAGATATTTGTGTGCCCGGCACGCGTCCCTCAGTCACTTGTCAGCTCATCGAGGATAGGGTCGAGTGCCTTGAACATCTTGTATCTGGGAGGCAGTGTGACTCCGTGGATGGGGGCAGGTGTTGAATAATGGACAGGTGAGAGGGAGCGCACACTCGACGGAGGTCAGAGGCTGGGAAAAGGGAGTGCTGGTAAATCACTGGTAGATGGGGAAGGGCAGACCAGGTGGGTGTGAGAGCAGCTCTCTCCTAGGGCCTCCATGGGGGTCCCCCACCGCGAGCTGACATCAAGGAAAGTCAGGTCCCCAGCATGTAGGAAAGTTACCAGTCATGGGGTAGGGTGTGTTGCAAGCAGGGCTTTTCTGTGGCTTTTGCTCTGTTCAGGGTTTTTCGATTCTGAGCAAGTCCTCGTTCTAGAGGTAACGTAAGTGCTATTGTATGATGGTGAGATTGTATCACCATTGTGCGGTGCATATAGCAAGCGCTATGATTGACCGAGTTGAAGTAGACTAAGTGTTCAGGTGGAAAAAGCAAGGACGGGGGTGAGGGGGACAGCACAGAAAGGGAGGGATTTATAAGGAATAAACTCAGGAATGTGTCTCATTGTGCTGCTCTGATCATTTTCCTTCCCCCACAGAACAATATGATACATCTTCAAAAACCCACACTAATTCTCAGCAGGGAACATCGTAAGTAATATGCTTTTGTTTATTAAAAGTTTATAACGTAACATGGTAATTTCCCATGTAAATCCATTGCTTAGATTTTTTTTTTCCTACCGCTTTCAAGTAATGACTTTCATAACCTACCACTGCATTGTAAAAGGAAGTAATGCCCTACATTTATACTTGGATTAAGTTCTTCTGTTGAAGGTTCAGGCACCACAAGAGAGTTTGCTAAGGCGTCTTCTCAAAAGAAAGGCATGTGAGCCATTCTTTACATATTAACTGTGGAAAATAGAAGGTCTCAGCGTTGTAAATTTCAGTCCTAAATAGCTTTTGCTTTGGAAAACAAATTTTAGGGGATGTGTACAATTTAAGATTTTTTGGCCACTTTTTTGGCCTAGTTTTAACTAATAAAGAATGAGTCCTATTGCCCAGCTGTTCTTTATTAAGGCCAAGTAAGTCCAGATACATTTGGGGTTTTTAGAACGGTTTAAAGTACATAATAAAGATTTTCAAATCAGCAATTGGACCCACTTGGTCATTTCTTGATGGTATTGAAGTAATACTTGTTTTCCTCCAACTGCAAAGGGTTTTTGGGAACGAGGTGATGTTCCTTCAGTATCTATAGTCAGTCACTGACGGGGGAGGGGGAGGCGCTGGCCTCCCCGAATTTTGGGTTTAAGCTCCAGCTTTGCTCTGGGTACAGTGTTTGTTCCATGCATCTTGGAAGGGGTCATTGCTGTGGGTTGAGTATTTTGAGAAGCTGTGTAGTCGAGGCAAAGAGGTTATTTTATCTTTTCACCGTGACTGAATGTGGGACTAAGTTAAATCACGGCTCCCAAGTGCCAGCTCCTTTCTCCATCACAAAACAAGAAAAAAAGAACAATATGGCAAGATACTTTTAAAGATTAATTTCTTACAGTTCAAAGGGTGGAGTTTTTTGTGCGTGTAATAAAAGTTATTTCATTTGTGGTACTGGCAGATGGTGAGATTTTTGCTTGTTTTTATTGTCCTTTACCAGAAAAAAAATTTTTTTTTTAACCTTATGTGCCTTTTCTTTCCCTTCCCCACCCCCCTTTCTTTCTTCCTTCCTTTTTAAATTTTACTGGCTCCTGAATTTTGGAAGTCTGGAATCGATGGCTGGTAGAGAACAGAAACTGTAGTTCAAGGGACTGCAATTGTAACGATTCTGTGGAAGCTCTAACTTCCCCCAAGGTTTTACACCTTGTGCTCTTTGTAACGATTGGTAGTAAAGCCCTTTAGACCATAAAAGGCCCCTGTCTGTGTTTTTTGGGGCAGCGAGGAAGGGGGAATTGAAGAGGAAAGGAAGCCGCTGTGTCCTTGGGCCTGTGGGGAGAGGAGGAAAGGCCACTGGATGTGAGCGAGGCCCAAGAAGCAGCTTCACACCGAGCAGGCCAAAGTCACACCCTCTCATACCACCAACTTCCATCAGCTTTCAGGCTCGGGTAGTTGGTAGGGACTTAGACCATTTTCTGTGCTGGGTTTGCTCCTCAGAGAGATGGGCCGTCCTCCTGCTGAGTTGAAGCCCAGAAATCAGAGGTGCCTACAAGTGTGTGACAGGCATATGACATAGGTAGTGCTCTCTACAAAACTGTTCATTTGCCATATATAAAATCGCCTAGAAAAGAGTATTTATTATGATCCTGGTAGACTGAAGGAGGGGAGGAAGACAGGGCCCCTTCGAAGGAGGCGAAGAGGAAAGGGAAGCGTGACAGAGGAAGAGAGAATGAGGGGGGTACGGTGGTGGTCGGATGGGCAGGGATGGTGGGATCGATAAGAGCCAGAAATGTACCTCTGGGAAAAGGAATCACGTCCGTGTCCCGATTAATTTGTGCAGTGCAGTCATGGTTTCAGACTCAGTAGGTCACATCTGTTGGTGCTCACAGGTTAATTTGATCTAGTGTCAGTGTGTAGGCTCTATGACATGCACTGAAACTATTTGAGTGGCAGAGTGCCAGAGAGATGGTCTAACGCACTTTGAATGTCAGAGAAAAAAACGTTCATTTCGGGATCATGTGTACTGTGGTTTTAAAACTCAGTCTATCTAGGTCTTAATGCTTTTTCTTTCAGTTGCTAGTACTTGGGAATCCTCAGATACGATATTATTCTCTGGACTTGGTTCCAGGTGACTTGGAGATCTTTCCAAAAATTGCTTCCATTCTTCCATTCAGGGCATAATTAGTGAACACATGCTGTGTGCTTGGTGCTGCTTTAGGGACTTGGAAACGGTGGCCGCTGAGACAAAATTCTTGTTTTTTTCTCTTGTAACTTAATGCAGCTGTCATGTCATACAAACTCTAGGTGCTGTGATGGCGACAGGCTCAGGGAGCAGTTCTTTTGGGTGGTGGTGATATTTTTGGGAGGGAGGTCAGGAAAGGTCTCTCAGAGGAGGTGACGTTTGATCTGGAGCCTGAATGATGGGAGAGCGAGGCAGAGAATTTCTGCCACGTCTAAAGGGGCTTGATAGATTTTGCAGCAGGCTCTGAAGCCATCTGAAAACATCCGGGAGTAGTAATTCTTACTGGCAGTGACAACTTTGAAGTAGTTCCTTTGCCTATGCAAAGCATGGTTTTGAAGGAGCCTGTGGAGGTCCATTTAAGTCTCACATTTGATCATAACTGCTAATTTCCTGCAGTAAGTGACCATAGACTAATTTAAACATTGCCTGAAAGATTGAATAAGATATGTTTTAATGCGCTAAGAATCTGTTAGCCCTGAAGGCAGTTTGTGCCTTCCACCCACCTTGGGATGCTGGGCTATTAAATCAACAAGATGTGGTCTACTTCCACAAGAATGTGTATTCTGTCTCACCCTGCAGGGGCCTCCAAAGCCTGCCAGTAACTTACCTGTCTACCCCCCTTACGATCCCTTTCCCCCCATATTCTGGTATATTTTCCATTGTGGCCATGTTGGCCCCTTTGCTGTTTTCTTTCTTCTTTCTTTCTCTCTCTCTCTTTCTTTCTTTCAAGATTTTATTTGAGAGAGAGAACACAAGCTGGGGGAGGGGTGCAGAGGGAGAGGGAGAAGCAGGCTCCCCACTGAGGGAGCCTGATGTGAGGCTCAATCCCAAGACCCTGGGATCATGACCTGAGCTGAAGGCAGATGCTTAACAACTGAGCCACCCAGGCGCCCCCTCTTTGCTGTTTTGGGTGCCCAGATCACTCTACCCCCTGTTCCTGCAGTGTATGCAATCTCCTTACCAGCGCAGACTTCCCTAACTACCCCATGTAGAAAAGCAACCCACGCCCATCTTTACTCTTTTATTCCCCTCCGTAGGCTTTTTACCCATTGAAAAAAATATATATTTTAGTTGTTTATTTCCCTCTTCACAAGGGAAAAGTATATATTTTAGTTGTTTATCTCCTAGACTGTCAGTGCCACAAAGCAGGGATTTTGTCTGCTTAGAGTTGTATCCACTGAATCTAGAGCAGGGCCTGGCATGTAGTAAGTACTAAGAGTAAATGTGGAAAGAAAACTTACATAGAAACTTGATTAAATATGTGTATAAACAGTACTTAATACATGGGATTTAAGGCAATAACTTTTCTAGGTTTTTCCTGGTTGTCCAGTATGTCATTCTTGCACTAATATCTTATTTGTCATACTTATTTTTTTAAGTAATCTCTCCGCCTAGCATGGGGCCTGAACTCACAACCCCGAGATCAAGAGTCACACGCTCTACCAACTGAGCCAGCCAGGCATCCCTGTTATACTTACTGATTTAATCTTATTTACTAACTTAGATTTCCCCTCGTTTATAGTCTTGTAATTTTTCTCATGTCCTTCCATGACCTCAGATAATCTTCACTTCATCCATGGATTTTAAATTGTCTTTTACACCTCTGGCAGTTTTTAACCTTGATTACTCTGTGTACTGTCACTTTCCACTCTGTTTGTCCATAATCTCCCATAGACCGTCCCTCCCTGAATTTGAATAATGCCAGCCACTGTCACCATTTGGAGAGTCCCCCCTATATGCAGTGTCACAACTGCTTGAGATTTGTTTTTTTCAGTTTTTCATTTATTATATGTGGAGCCTTCTTCATAATTTGTCGCCTTCCCTCATCTCCTGCAAAGCATTTGCAGTCCGTATTTCCGCCCTTGATCAAAAAAAAGGAATCACAGCCTGATTGAAGTTTAGATTTGGGGACTTACATATGTCTGCTTTGGAGCCCAGCCTCTTTCTCTTTCTCTGCCCTCCGTTGCCCATTCTATCCCCAAATCAGTTTTCAGTTTGTGAGATTGTTCAAGTTCACCAATTCTCACATGTTCATTAGCGGTTTCGGAAAAGTATTACGTGCCATCTTACGCACACCTAATACCAGGGTTGTGACTTACTAATTACCGTGAGCTTGCCTTCACTTGCTCTTTCCCAAATAAAATGTACGGCCCAATTGTAGGAAATGTTGAGCCAAAAAATCAGCTTATTTAAGTAGTTTTGGGGTTTGAATTGAGATGTTACAGACTATTGGCAGTGAAGTCGTTGGCAAGCCCAGGACTGGGGAATGGAAAAGGAATAAAGGCTTGTCTTGTGTGTCTTCACACAGTAACATTCGGGCTCTGAGTCACTGAAGCCTGCCTGCCGGGACGTGTACATGGCTCTCTAAGCGTTGCAGAGCAGTTGGCCTGAAGAATGCATTTGTACAAAGGGCTTGAGGATAGTTGGTAACCTCTAAATAAAAATTCTGCCTCACCGGTAATGTAAAATGTGGTTAAACCTACGTGTTAGTTCAAAGAGTGGCTCTACCTGAGTATTGGGCTTCTTTTGACCGGGGCCAAGGTAGGCCATATGGTGGCATATGCTTTGAAATAGCTGCTTTGTCTTGGCGTTTGGAAGTGAAATTAGTCATTTAACCAATTTTAAAAGTATATGAGGTTTACAGTTCATTTATTTTCATAAGGGAAAAAGAGCGTATCCATTTTATTCCAGCAGGGTAATTACTGTTTTCTTTAATCGAAGTCTTTCTCTCCGGGGATTCTGGAGAATCCCTCCTATCATGTAGGTTTTCTAGCCATTGCGCCCTCTATTAGCCGGAACAAGGCAATCGTATGAGACGGAATGGCTTTTGCGTTCCAGATCCAGCATGTACCAGCTTCATGATGTGGGCAGGGTCGGTGGCTATTCTGAGCCCGTTTCCTCACCCTCAGAATGTGAGGGCATGATCAGAGGCGGCCATACGGTTGTGAGTAAAGGCAGTGTCTGCAGAGTTCTGAGCACACAGTGGGCGCAGCTACGCAGTACTGTTACCTATGCAGCAAACAGGGTGCTGCTACTCATTCAGCCAGCCTTTTAGGGTTACCTGCCAAGTTCTGGATATAGAAGATATGAAGGTGAAAATGACTTGGTCCTGCCCCAGAAAAGCTTATAGTCGAGTATGTCCCTTGGGCCTTATGCTCTCTTGACCTAGATCTTACTGGTGTGAGTGAGACTGGGTCTAAGAGGTTTGATTCCCTTCTAGTGGGTGCTGAGGTGGTCACCCAGATGTGCTATAATTCGTTTTTGCCATTTTTCACATTATGGACCAATTCTCCCACATGTACCATGTGAAGTGTGCTAGAGTAATGTGCTTGGGCTCAGACATAACTGTTTGTGGGACAAGTCGGGGATTTTAGCAGCTGCTTCCTTTAAATTTTTTCCTTTATCTCTAAAGATAAAACCTTTACCGGTTATCAGGTTAGATTCCCCCCAACTATATGGATTTATTTATTTATTTATAAAGATTTTATTCATTCATTTGATACAGACAGAGAGCACAAGCAGGGGGTGCTGCATGCAGAGGGAGAGGGAGAATGTGGGGCTCGATCCCAGGACTCTGGGATCATGACCCAAGCCGAAGGCAGATGCGCAACCATCTGGGCCACTCTAGCGCCCCTCTTTTTTTTTTTTTTTTTAATTACAATGGTATTCATGATTAATTTTCTGTATTAGTAAAACTTAGATACGGTTTTTAAGTAACTTTTTTTCTTACTACAGATTCAGGACAGGTTTGTTATAAAGAATTTTAGAAGTATCTTTCTTAGCCCCACTAATAGTATGCTGGTTTATGTTGAGCTACCCATCTGGTGATATAATAAACTCTGGTTTCTGGAAGATTCCATGTTACTCTTAGGGGTGGCAGACACTGACAGTACACTTCGTTGATATTTGCATCAGGGTGCCTGGCTGGCTCAGTTGATAGAGCATGCAACTCTTGATCTTGGGATCATGAGTTCAAGGCCCCACATTGGGCCTGTTAGAACTTATTCTTTAAAAAAACAAAAACAAAACCAACAAATTTTTTTATCAAATAAATTGAACCATGAATTTTGATTAAATGAAATACCATCTGTAAATAACCAGTATATCCTACATAGTGGTAGATTTTGTTTGACCCTATTGGTTTATCATTGCTTTTTGAGTGTTTCTTCGGCGATATCTGGAGCACTCTTCCTTCAGAGGTCACTATCCCTCATCTCTTTAGGTATCATACCTGCAGGCTTTTATTGTTATTGTCTACGTAAGGCTCTGAAGGGGAAATTCTTGGAATCTGGGACAACATTTTTACAGTGCCTTTTATTCCTTAAGAGCAAGTAGAGCTAAAAGTCAGAACATACGCTTTCTGACTTACTTCAGGAGAATATATTTGTGGAAGCAAGGCGGACAGCTTACAGAGTATTTAGTGCCCTGCTTACATCAGGAAATGTGATGGGTTACCTGATCATTGATGTTTCAGAAAATTAAAGCAAATCAGTTTTATACAAAAGCCAGTGACTAAGAAACAAAGAGGTCTACTTACTGTGGTTTTGCTGTCGGTTTTTTGTTTTTTTGTGGTTTTTTTCCTGGTTGTGTTATACCTTACATTTATTCAAAGATATATCTTTTGCTTGGGTATGCCCCAGCCGAGCCAGGACTTGGCAGTAACACTGTTGAGTGACTTTTTCTTGTATACCATTATGATATCTACTGCCAAGTCCTGCATCTGAAGGCTGTGTTTTCTAGCCTTGCTAAAATAAGGTAGCTCTCATTAGGTAAATATCGAGCAGCATCTACATTTACAAGTAGCTAACAGTTTTCATATTTTTTAGAAACTTACCATAGGATAGTTTTAGTACCATTTGTTGGTGAAAATAGTTCCTTGGCAGAATTACAACATTGCATTAAGTGGTCATTATGAAAGAGCCAAATTTTATCATTTATTTTCATTAGAAAATACAATGATTTTACCAAGGATTCCCAAAATAATCATGCTTGCTTATTTCAGCGGCAGGTTAGTGGGTTTGCAGTAAAAATCAATGGTCAGATTATTTGTTGAAGAGGTGTTTTTAGAAATACTAAAGTATTACTATTTTTTTTAAGATTTTATTTATTTATTTGACAGAGGAGAGACACAGCAAGAGAGGGAACACAAGCGGGGAGTGGGAGAGGGAGAAGCAGGCTTCCCGCCTAGCAGGGAGCCCGATGCGGGGCTCGATCCCAGGACCCTGGGATCATGACCTGAGCCGAAGGCAGACACTTAATGACTGAGCCACCCAGGCGCCCCAGAAATGCTAAAGTATTATAACCTCCAATATAATTTTTGCTTTTTGGAGCATTAATAATACTTAAGCAGATTGGTTTTGTTTTCACTTGCACTAATAACATTTCCTCAAATAGTCCTCATAAATTTGGGGGAAAGTGGGAACAGGCAATTAACGACTAATTCATTCTTTTGATACGTAGGCATCCCCCTGGAAGATGGTAAGAGAGGGAGGAGATAGGGAAGGGCTAAGATTTCAGTTAACATGTACAGATTGGAAAATGGCCTTTTTAAAAATTGAAGTATCTTATTTGCTTTTAATATTTAGGTTGCTCATAAACCAGAATGCCTAGAGATAAGTATTATGATAACTTTGAGGAACTGAACTGAGGTTTTATTTTCACCAGAATGATAGCAATAAGGTTAAACATATTTTCTAGACAACAAGATTATTTGTATTACTACTCTTTCAACTGATTAGTGTTTAAGCAGACTTCGTGTATGAGAATTTGTATGTCCGGGGGTGGGGGGGGCGGGTAGTGAAAAGTAAAGTACCATATTAATAATGTCCTTTGGACAAAAATGGAAGATAACTGCACGGTTTGGTGACCGTGGCCTCAATAGCTTCCTATATTTTACTGTGTATTGAGTTCACATAGAGTACTTTTTAAGTGCCCTGACACACTTCCCAGTACTTCACAAATATTCACTTATCCGGGGTTAGCTTATTAACAGTTAATCACTTATTCTAGTTGGAGACTATAGGAGAAAGTAGGGTCTTTTTGTCTTCGTGCATATGTTTTTCTCTTTGTTGTTGTTATTGTTTGTTTTGTTTGTATGGACCTGGGAACTTGAGTCTCGGGGCTGGCCACAAATCCCTGTCCCGTGGTAGTTCTGCTTTTTAATGCTCAAAATGTGTGGAAGAGTCCGTCTTGAGATGGTAAGGATCATATACTAAACAGTTTCTGTGTTATGTTAATAGTAAACCTTACATTTCTAGGAAAATGAAGCATTTGATGAATAAATAAAAATTAGACCTATCCCATCCCTCTTCTTTAATCATTAAGCATATTTTCAATTTATATGCTAAAATAAGTTATTAGAAATTATTTTAAATCCTACAATGTCTCTGTCCCTGCTCATTTCAGCATGCTTGAGGATGACCTTCAGCTCAGTGACAGTGAGGACAGTGACAACGAACAAGTAAGTTTCGTACACCCCATCATACCAGGAATCCTTTTAAATCTAGTATTTCTGAGCTGCATATCCTAACCTGTTGTTTGTTCTTTTCCTGGTCCTCCTTCCCCTTATTGTGAATACCTAGAGCCCAGAGAAGCCTCCTCCTGTATCTGCACCTCCAAGGTATCGTGTGCGTGTGTGAGCAAAATGTTTGCGTTTTTCTACCAAATGGGGAACATACAGCCTTATTTAGTGCTTTCATAGCTTCTTCATGGGGAAGGACATAAAGGATCACAGTTAGAAGAAAGTACCTGTTTAATTGTTTGGAAGCTTAAATCAGCCTTGGAGAACTTGTTAACTCTATAAAAGAGAAAGTCCCTGTAGCCACCTAAATCATCAGTTTGGATGTTTAAAATTTCTGAGAGTTCATGGGGTGCCTGGGGGGCTCAGTTGAGCATCTGCCTTCGGCTCAGGTCATGATTTCGGGGTCCAGGGATCGAGCCCCAAGTTGGGCTCCCTGTTCAGCAGGGAGTCTGCTTCTCCCTCTGCCCCTCCCCTCCCTTGTGCTCATTCTTTCTCACTCACTCAAGTAAATAAATAAAATCTTTAAAAATAAATAAAATTTTGGGGGCGCCTGGGTGGCTCTGTCAGTTAGTGTCTGCCTTTGGCTCAGGTCATGATCTTAGGGTCCTGGGACAGAGCCCCACATCAGGCTCACTGCTCAGCAGGGAGTCTGCTTCTCCTCTCCCTCTGCTACTCCCCCTGCTTGTGCTTTCTCTTTCTGTCTCTCTGTCAAATAAATAAATAAAATCTTTAATTAAATAATTTTTTGAGAGTTTAAAAATAAGCTTAAGGGGCGCCTGGGTGGCTCAGTTGGTTAAGCGACTGCCTTCAGCTCAGGTCATGATCCTGGAGTCCCAGGATTGAGTCCCGCATCGGGCTCCCTGCTCGGCAGGGAGTCTGCTTCTCCCTCTGACCCTCCCCCCTCTCCTGCTCTCTCTCTCTCATTCTCTCTCTCAAGTAAATAAATAAAATCTTAAAAAAAAAAAAAAAAAGCTTAAATCACTTTCATCAGTATTATATAACCAATATTTTAAAAGTTAGGCTCAAAAGCCCAATGTTTTTATGAAAGTTTTTATGGGAAATTTATTTGCTGTTTTCAAAAATTGTAAAGCTGAATCATTTCTGTAAATTGTTTTCCATAGTTCCTGTTTTCTGAGTCATGAATTTCTAATTGTTTAGCTGCTTTATTTCATTTTGTAAGTAAATAAATAGATTTTAAATAGATTTTTAGTAATCTCTGTACCCAACATGGGACTTGAACCCACAACCTGAGATCAGGAGTTGCATGCTTTGCTGATGGAGCGCAGCTAGGCGCCCCTCAGCTGCTTTTAAAAATGAGCTAGAGTGCATTTTAGTGTGATGAAAAATGGCACTCTTTTCACTTTGCAAACTGCTGCCGTATTTCAGAAAATTAGATGCTTTAATTTTTGGAAGTGGGAGTTGTCTCTAAACTGCCTTTATAATATTTTCCTCTGGTACTGAATTTAATGATTTAATACACCAATACCTGCCTTCCATGGACAAAGAGTTAAACTGTGCGGTAGTGGTTGTACTCCTTGACATGTGGTCATCCATTGAGACAAGCGCAGCAAGAAACTCTTCCTGCCCAACAGGTGATGTTATAGTTCATGTGGAGGAAGATCATATATTCATAAGCTCTACTCATTTATTTATATTCTGTTCTGTTCAGTAATTTCTGGTGGCTTGTAATGTCCCATAAATTATGATGAAATAGCCTAACTTAAAAGTGGAGGAAAAGAAAAAAGGAAAAGTGGGCATAAATTAGAAGCAGCAATAACATTGAAAGTGCATCTCATTCATCACTGACTTAAGCTACCAATGTGAAAGTGATCACAAATTTGATGTAGCATTTTTATTTATTTATTTATTTTTTTTTTTAAGATTTTTTTTTTTTTTTAATTCATGAGAGACAGAGTGAGAGAGAAAGGCAGAGGGAGAAGCAGGCTCCCAAGGAGCAGGGAGCCCGATGCGGGACTCGATCCCAGGACCCCGAGATCATGACCTGAGCCGAAGGCAGACGCTTAACCATCTGAGCCACCCAGGCGCCCTGATGTAGCATTTTTATATGAGGAAATTACATCATAGCATAGTGTGTGTTTTAAAATTACTTCAACTAGTGACTTTTTATCTAATATTTTTTTGTTCTGCTTATTTTAATAAACAGTATTATTTAATAAGTTATTTAGTATCTTAGGTAGATGTGGATGCTTTCAAAAGATTATAGTTATTGATATACTGCTCTGGCTGATTCCATCTGGGGCAGGCTTTTAACACAGGTTGTGAAATTCTGTATGTGTGCAGAAGTACGTCTCACTGACCTAGAGTTGTTGCCCTATTCTTTTTTTTTTTTTTAAGATTTTATTTATTCATTTGAGAGAGAGAGAGACAGAGCACAAGCAGGGGGAGAGGCAAAGGGAGAGGGAGAAGCAGGCTCTGCACTGAGCAGGGAGCCGGACATGGGGCTTGATCGCAGGACCTGGGCATCATGACCTGAGCCAAAGGCAGACACTTAACCATCTGAGCCACCCAGGCGCCCTGATTGCCCTATTCTTAAAACTTGGAGTAGTTAGTCTCTACTTTGGCTGGTATTTGGGGGTGATCCTAAGCTCTCATAAGGAAAGGCCTCTTTTATAATTCTGCCCAAGACTGTGACTGGATTACCTTTGAGGTCACTTTCTAGAGGAACACCATTTATATTCAATATATTATATTTAGTAATTCTCTGGCTACCATTTGGTTAGTTTTCATACAGAGAATAGAGGGCAATTTTAATGTATTGGCTTTCCTTTTATAAATTAACTTCTTTGGGCTAATGTATATCCATTTAAAGTAAACTTAAAGGGTCAGAAAGTAAATATTTTAGGCTTTGTGGGCCATCTAGCCTGTCTCGAAACTCTTCAACTCTACTTCCATAGTATAAAAGCAGACATAGATAATACATAAAATAATGGGTGTGGACATGTTCCAATAAAACTTTATTTAGAAAAATAGGCAGCCTGTCCATGCTGTGGTTTACCAAATTCCGGTAGAAAGCCCCACCGTTGAACGTAAATTTTGTATAGCTCACAATGTTCTTCAGGAGCAAAATTCCATAGGCTTCTCTTCTATGTAGTTATTTGGTGTGCTATTTTAAGGATTTTTCACTGGTTTTTGAGCCCCTCTGGGCCTTTCTCTCAACTGGATGGTATGGTAATTTAGTAATATTAGGTAATATTGAGGCCCTTTCTTTTGAGTAGCAGAACAATGGCCAATGGGGGAAATGAGTGGAGAGGGACAACGTCCACCTTGTGAGGTGTCTTCAGATTCTCTCTTGGGGTTACTTCACAGTGCTCCGCAGTCGCTTCCGGAAGCAGCGGCCTCAGCACATTCCAGCAGTGCCGAGTCAGAGAGCACCAGTGACTCAGACAGCTCCTCGGACTCGGAGAGCGAGAGCAGCTCAAGTGACAGCGAAGAGAATGAACCCCTAGAAACTCCAGCTCCTGAGGTACCGTGTCCCCTCCAGGAGGCAGAGAGGCGAGCTAAGATGGCAGCGCTCTGTCTTTTGGGGCTAGAGTCGGCTGTGGGCCAGCGCTGACCCTGGCCCGAGTGGTTCTGTCCCGTGGGGCAGCTCTTTTCCTGCCCCCGGGCTATGTAGAGCCAGCCATTTCTGTTTACTTCTTACCATACATTCAGCCCTAGAGGTTTCGGTGAGCGGTCTTCTCTCTCCTGTTTAAAATGATAAGTTCTTCTCTGTTGCCGGTGGTGTTGTTTGGAAGAGCAACTCACTAAGAATGTTTGCACACCATTTTCTTTTCCCTTCTGTTGAAAAAGAAAACTCGTTTTTTAGTAGGCTCCTGTTTTAATCTTAGTGAAAATTCTTTCTGAAATTTCAGGAATGCATGAATTAAGGAAATCAAAAGGAGACAGCCCAATTTAGCAAAGGGCAGGAATGTGAACTAGAAATAAGTCATCAGAGGTTCTATTTTTGAATCACTAAAAGCCATGCATTAAATTGATGGCGAAGTGGTTTTGCCAGGGTTGTGTTTCTTGCTCCCTTTGTTACATGTAAAACAGGGATAATTGTGTTTGCCTGTCACCCACCCTTGGGACATCGATGTTGTAAAATAAACCGATGAGATGGCAAATCGCAAGCACTAAGTTTATCTGGAGGATTTATGCTATTTTTTTACCGGATCGTTGAGCACAAGAAGTTTAATGACAACAATCAGGGCTGCCAGATGCCCTCAAAACTTGGAGTAGCAATGTAAAAATTAGGCTGGGGAAGACTACTTGGTGAAAAGGGAAGAAAGACATTCTTGGTGAATTAGACCAGCTTATATAGTGAAGATTACTCTGCATGTTTTAGATGGGAATCCTGGGAAATGAGCCTTTCTGATTAAGAAAGCGTTGAAGTTCCCAGTATTTGTCTCTGCCATTTAGCAACCAAGGCAGTTCCACTAGAGCATTAACCGAACGCATCTGGAGGACGTGCAGTGAGCCTTAACAGCCATGGCCGAGGGCAAGGGAGGCTGGAAAAATAACCGAGTGTCATTTTTTTGTTAGATATGAATTTATGTCTGGCACAGAGTAAGTGCTCAATAAATATTTTCTGGAGTGAATACACATGAATCAGCATTAACTGCACTTAAAATGCCTTTCAGATTTTGGAAACTGCTCTGTGTATTTCTGGGGGCTGTTTCCTTGTGTGATACTAATTACTGTTGAAATCATTTTTCTGTGCCTCAGGAAAAAAGATATTGAATATGCTCTGCAGGCAAATTGTGTGATTGTTCCCTGTTTATAAGATCTTTGCTTTATGTCTCACCTTATTCAATTAGAGAAATCTGCATGCTTGTTCGGTTACTAAGATAAGAGAATCGGATTAAATAATAAAATTCCCTTCAAATAAAATGGAAATGGTACAGATTTGGCTGAATAATTGAAACTTGGAAGAAAAATTTAATCTGGTGTTTGTATTAATGAAACCATTAGATCTTATTGCCCAGAAGGTTACTGGAGTAGATGTAGAGGCTCTTAGTTGAAAAAGAAATGTTCCCATTCTACTTTATTTTTTTTAAAGCACCTTACCAAATAGGCTCATATTTGTACCTTTGTGTTGATGAGCAAATCTATCTAGACTTGGGCATAGTTTGTATGTCATGTCCTGACACTTGACTTCACCAGAAATATTTTGTCTGGGTCTAGATTTTACACCTTTAATTTTTCCCACTGTATTTAACTACCTTCTCTCCCTCGATACCTGCCTTATTGTAAATCTCCTGTGTGAGAGTAACATGAATTCCACAATAAGCCACAGTTACTAGTTTTAACCTTTTTAAAATCTATTTTTAGATTTTTTAGAGAATTTTGCTTTTTATGGCTCCATTTTAAGGTCATTTGACAAAGTAGGCCAGTGATCCTAAGAGATCTGAAATGTCCTATGCCTGTCAATGGGTGGGTGGCGAACTTGGGGGAAAGGCTCTTTCAGTGTCTGCTTTATGGTGTGAATCAAAATGTAAATCTCAGCTTTTCAAAATATGTAGGACAAGTCATCTTTTTCCTGCTTCAGTTCAGAAAAAATGCTTCTATTCTCAGTTATCCAAGGATCTCCTTACTTTTCTAATCTATTCATTGTCCTTTTTTTTCCCCCCCTGTAGTAAACTACCTTTGTTGGTTTGCCTCTTAGACACTTGGTACTTTTTCATGAATTATTTGAGTTAGCTCTCTGCCAACCCTGTGAGGTTGGGAGCTGTCTTTTCACCTGTAAAAAGGTAGTAACACCAAGATTCCGGCCCTTGGCCATCTAACTCTGAAGCCTTTTTTCCCTATGACACTATGCCTCTCTCTCACACTTCTCTCCTCTTCCTTTTCCTTTCATTTTAGGACTCCTACTCATAATGACGATGATTTTACTTTAAAAAAAAAAGGCATATTTGTGCATAGCTCAGAACTTTTTATTCAATATCACAATTCACCTTAAAATACACGAACTTCTGACAATGTGAGGAGTTATACGTAAAGGGACGTGCAGTCAAACATTTCTGAAAACACCTAATGAAGACCAGTCTGGTATTTTTTCATGCCCAGTGTGCAGTGTTTGGGTTGCACCAGCCCTGGGAGGCTGGCGATGGGGCGCAAGGAAAGGCAGGGCAAGAAAGCAGAGTCCAAACCTTGATCCTACCTAGCACTTAGACTTAAAATTCATTGTGAAATCAATTTGAGTCAATCCCTTATGTTAAAGTTTTCCCCATCCCAACACCCAAATATCTGACCTTAGAAGAATTCTATACATTTTCTGTCTTTATAGCAGGTCTATAGAAAGGACTGGCCCTACCCTTTCTTCTTGCCTGGGCACATAAACTCAATTTTACCCTGCAATTGGGCCATATGCCTCCCTTCTGAACATTTTTAGGACCACAGTGGAAGAAAATGTGTTTTATTTCTGTAATCAGGACATTCCTTTAGTAGGACATTCCTACTAAATATCTTATACTGCCCTGTTTTGGGGTGGGGGGAGAGCAGATGTTATTTATACCAGGAATGACTTTCCTTTTTGGTTCATGAATAAATACTCTTCTATAGAGCATGTCAGTGATTCAAATGGGGCTATAAACTTAGCCCTGTTGAGAGGTCCATACCCGTCCCAAAGAAGAGTTTGAAGGGTTTGGTTCCTAAGGTGAGTGGCAAGTGATATATCCTAATGCCTGGTCCCCAGTGAGCCACCTGGATTACCACACCCTAAAGTGTTT
Source organism: Neomonachus schauinslandi (assembly GCF_002201575.2). NCBI lineage: Eukaryota > Metazoa > Chordata > Mammalia > Carnivora > Phocidae > Neomonachus > Neomonachus schauinslandi. Next base: position 133,145,912 of record NC_058404.1, on the reverse strand, counting down.
GCAGGAAATATCGTTTGACAAGTAGGTATTGGGTGCTGATCTTTTCTCCACCCTTAACTGTCCTCCTGTCTTGTTCGAATATGGAATTCAGTTTGAGATTTCCTGTGGCAAAATAAATGCCTGGCACATTAGAGTAGTTTCCTTCTTCCCTCCGCCCTGCTCTGACATTCAAATGAAAGCCTAGATGTAGAGTTGATATTGAAGGAGATCTATTTTATTAAGCAGCAATAAAAGGGTAGGCAGAAAAAACAGTTCTGCAGCCCTCTTCGTGGCCGAAGTTTGGTCCTACCTGGTTCCTTAAAGTTCCTCTTCTGCTGTAATACACCAAGCCCAAACTACCTACCTGATCATTTTATTACCTAACTTTTTCCTGGCTCCGAACTCTTACATTATATCCACATGTCTTGATGTGTTGTTGTGTTTTTAAAGAGTTGAATTATTTGGAACGTTCCACTCGGGAAAATTGTTAGCAATCTTTCCCTGTAAAATACCATCCGCCTACTGGAGCAATCTCCTTATCCATCATCTAACCAGTTAAATCCCATGTGGACTATCTTTCAGTTAACTTCCTCGTGCACTGTGTTTGTGATTTAGTCATTCATACAAACCACCCATCAGAATGAATGGATCTTAAAAACATGTAGCATGTCGGTGATGTAATGCCCTTTCAAAAGGTGTGATCATTGCTTACTCTGTTACACACAGATGTTTCCATATGGCATAAGATGTATAGGTACAGTAATATGCCTAAGTAAATATCTCATGTACACCACTATATGCAAGACATAATAGTGGAACTTGGAGATACAAATGTCATTGGGTCTTCCGTTAATAATCTACTTGGAGAGACATGTTGGGATACATAGTTAGCAACAAAGATTTAAACAACAGTTAAGATAGCAGAAGTCAGGAACTTCTGTTTGTTCGTCAGATCAGATGTACATATAAACAGTCTAATCTCACTGCTTTTAATTGTGTGCTCTGGAGTCTCCCTATGTTTCTTAGAAAAATAGATGCTATTTCAGATAAGATTGTCTGTAACAAGAGACTTAATGTTTGATTTTTAAAGAATTCAAGTGGGACTAAATTTAGGGACCAATTTAATTGGTTAATAATGTGACGTCACTTGTTCTTTTACCAAGGTGCAAAATTTGAAAATCAGGCTGTAATCCATGATAATACTGCAAACCTTGTCATGTATAAATGTTTAATGTTTTTAAGTAAATAAAAGAGATGAAGTCAAGTCTTGAGGAAAGTTATTTTCAATTGAAAAGTATGTCAAAAAACAGGATAAAGCCTATAGGTAATCACTAAGAATTAGTTTATTCATTAGCCTTCTGAAAATCCTTTTGATAAAAGGATTCTGTTATTTCTTCATTTCTCCCTTCATTTTCGGATAGTTTGCGAGCCAAAATGTGTCAGTTCTGTCTAAATTACACTGTAATTACCATTAGGACAAAATACTTAATATTACAAAGATTTTTTTCTCAGCAGTGGTCAGTGGTCAGTGGTTGGTATCTCATGGTCTATCAGTAGTCAGTATCTGCTACAGCAAAAATTCCTGTAGCACAAACAGATTGGAAGATTGTGTTAAGAGTTAATTATTAAGAGACTCTGACCTGTAATTAGAGAAGGATAAAAAGGACTCGAATTCTTAGGTTTTGGAATGATTGCATCTCCCTGGGAGAGTCCTATACAATTGGTTGACTAACACAGAAGAACTTATCATCCTTGGTCAGTTCACATTTTTCTCTTGTCCTTTGTTTTTAGCCTGAGCCTCCTACAACAAACAAATGGCAGCTGGACAACTGGCTGACCAAAGTCAACCAGCCGGCAGCACCCCCGGAGGCGCAGGGGAGCGCAGAGCCCCTGCCTCGGCACCCCGACAGTAAGGGCAAGGGTGGGGGCGACAGCGGCGGCCCCACCCCTGGTCACGAGCGCTCAGAATCCAAAGATCCTCCCCTCAAAAGCTCCAGCAAAGCCCCTCGGGGCTCCTCTGAAGGCCCCCACGCCGGCAAGAGAAGCTGTCAGAAGTCCCCCGCGCAACAGGAACCCCCGCCGAGGCAGACCGTCGGAACCAAACAGCCCAAGAAGCCCGTCAAGGCCTCGGCCCAGGCGGACTCGCGGGCCGGCCTGCAGGTGGACTCGCGGGCCGGCCTGCAGGTGGAAAGTGAGCCAGGACCCCCTCCGTACGGCTCCAAAGACCAGCCTTCCAAAGACAAGCCCAAGGTGAAGACGAAAGGGAGGCCCCGTGCCGGAGACAGCAGAGAGCCCAAGCCCGGGGCGCCTAGCCCCAGCGAGCGGAAGAAGCACAGGAGCGCGCCGCTGGCCCCCTCAAAGGCGCTCTCGGGCCCGGAGCCCACGAAGGACAATGCGGGGGCCAGGAGCCCCGAGCACTTTGCCCTGGTTCCCCTGACCCAGAGCCAGGGCCCACCCCACGGCGGCGGCGGCGGCGGCGGCGGCAGGACTAGTGGCTGCCGGCGCGCTGTGGTCGTCCAGGAGGACCGCAGGAAGGACAAGCTCCCGGGGCCCGCGAGAGACCCCAAGCTGCTGTCCCCGCTCAGGGACACTCCTCCCCCTCCAATCTTGATGGTGAAGATAACCCTGGACCTTCTTTCCCGGATACCCCAGCTTCCTGGCAAGGGGGGCCGTCCGAGGAAACCCGAGGACAAGCAGCCCCCCGCAGGGAAGAAGCCCGATTCCGAGAAGAGGGGCTCTGACAATTCAAGCAAGTTGGCCAAAAAAAGAAAGGTGAGTGAAGGGGGCCTGGCCTCCCTCTGCAGTGTGGATTGTACGTGCTGTTGGACTGGGGCTGGCTGTGACCCCTGGATTGTCTTAGAAGAGGCAGGAAATCTTTGCTCTGATGTGATGTAGCCTTTGCTCCTATACCGGAGTGACCCTGTCATTGTGGACCAGCATGCTTCCCACTCTGCCCCCGGGCATTGGCATATGCTAGATCCTGCAGCAGTCCTCCTAGTTGGAGAAAAGGTGAGGCAGATGTGGAAAAGGATATCTTGTTATAGGATAATGTAGCATTTCGGGGTATGCTTTTATTTTTTCTGATAACATTGGTATTTACCACTCTACCCGTTACTAAGTTTTGCCCTAGAAATTAATATCTTACATGAACTAAAATTTTTTTTTTTTTAAAGATTTTGTTTATTTATTTGAGAGAGAAAGAATGAGACAGAGCATGAGAGGGGCGAGGGTCAGAGGGAGAAGCAGACTCCGATGCAGGACTCGATCCCAGGACTCCAGGATCATGACCTGAGCCGAAGGCAGTCGCTTAACCAACTGAGCCACCCAGGCGCCCTGAACTGAAATGTTAATAAGTATTCTGAATTACTGAAAGAACTGCTATATGCTAAATTTTACTACTGTGGTAGGATCCTTTTTAATACCGATACTACATCTATATTTTAACTCATGGCTGCCTGACACCTCATTAATTTGAAACTACCAGATTTAGAATTTGTGACCTCTATTAAAGACTTTTATTAGTAAGCAGAACATTATAAAAAAAGTTATAGAGCTGTTAAACTCATGGTTAGGATTCCTTGTTGAGTAATACTGGACTGATAATGGTATATTGTGCGGTATTGAAAATCTGTCATTTTAGTTATCACGATTTTTAGAAATTTCATTTAAGGAACGAACATAGTGGGAAAAGAACAACATTCATGGGGCACCTGGGTGGCTCAGTTGGTTAAGCGTCTGCCTTTGGCTCAGGTCATGATCCCAGGGTCCTGGGATTGAGTTCCAAATCGGGCTTCTTGCTCAGCAGGGAGTCTGCTTCTCCCTCTCCCACTCCCCCTGCATGTGCTCTCTCTCTCTCTGCCAAATAAATAAATAAAATCTTTTTAAAAACCCAAACAAACACACATTTATACACTACTTAAGATCCTGAGTTAACTTGGACATACTACTGTTTTGGACAGTCTCCTTCCTTCCTAGATTCTGAATCACTGAGCTCCTGATATACTTTTTGCTGATGCTTCATGGTAAAAGATAAGTGAATTTTTCCCCCAGTGGCATTCCAGCCTAATCTGTTCAAGATTCAGAGTGAAAGGCACAAGAAGGACCAAGTCTTTCCTGCTGACAAGGGATAAAAATTTTTAACACTCTTATAAGCACACAAAAAACTTCTTCCTCAGTCGTGGAAGTTGAGCTAAGAATAACAAAGGACAAAAAGATCATGAAGCCTGTTGTCCTTTCTGTGATTTGACCAATTACTCTACCAGGTTAAAAATATAACATGACTTTATCAAATAGCAAAGGGCGACTGTTTTCTTCAGAAGCTTGTTGAATGAGACGTGAGGGTGTGTTTTACCACCATAACCGCAGCCGGCAGCTCAGGCTGGGTGGGATCCAGTCCTCACTGGTGGTGCTGTTTCAGCTAGAAGAGGGCATATTCCCATGTCAGATAACTTTTAAGACTGTGTGTGTGTTAAAAGCGTAAAACTTTATGGATGAAATTGTGATGGGCCCGGCTAAGAAAAGTTTCCTGCATCTCATATCCCCAAGAAAGGTTCAAAAAATACACTCCTTGGGGGCACCTCTGACTGTTGGTTTCAGCTTAGGTCTTGAACTCATGGGTGTTGAGATCAAGCCCTTCATCAGACTCCATGCTCAGCGGGGAGTCGGCTTGAAGATTCTCTACCTCTGCGCCTCCCCCCATTTGCTCTCTCTTGCTCTCTCTGTCTCTCTAAAATAAACAAATCTTAAAAAAAAATTGCACTCCTTTACCTCTCCTTCCTCCTGCGAAATCTTTTTATCACTTATCCCCCAGCTGTCATGATCTTGTCTAGTCTCTAGTGAACCTTCTGCATTAGCTGGAGTGGGGAGAAGTATTCACTTCTAAAATACTTACTAACCAGGTGGGAATGTTAGAAATTGGAGGCTCCCCAGACAGTTCTCATCCCAGTCCATACCCCAGTGCAAATCCAGAAGCAATTGACTATAACTCTGGAATGGGAAACTCCGCTCTCCCTGTTGAGTATGTGAGCCGTGCACTCTAAAAAGCCCTTCCCAGCCCTTGGCCTTGCTCCACTAGGGCAGCTCATTTAGCTCTCTGTCTAGAGGTTGGAGAAATAATGACCTCCTCAGCTGAGTCAGATACATGCTTTCTTGAATGCTTTGGCAGGCAGCAGAGAGATCTGCCCCTGGGAACAGTTTGCCTCTCTGCTGTGATACCGACAGGATCAGGGTCTGAACCAGTGGTTCCAGACCTGGCTACACGTGATGGTCACCCTAGGAGCCTTTATGGCCGATGGCAGGGTTTGCACCCTCTTCCTTCCCCCTCTCCATTGATGTTTTCTAAATCCTGATGTCTAGCGGAGCTGGGAACCGCTGGAACAGAGCCATACCACAGGGCTGAGATTGTACAAAGCTAGTTCTTTGGATCGAGATGTTCCTCCAGTGTGCTCGGTTTTGACATCATGGATCTAGGCAACAAGGAATTCCTTGCCTAAAGTATGTCACTAGTTAGAAGCTGTCAGATAAGTCAATTTAAAAATAATCCAACTGTATACTTATTTCATGATCAGCGAATCCTGGTCTTTTGGTTTTATTCCTGCTGGGTTCCAGGTACTATGAATATTGATCATATGAACCTGAGCTCCTTCCCAGTGTGGGCGGGCTCCCCCCTTTCCTGTCGGGACCCTGACTCCCACTGTTCGGCCTTTCCCACAGAGCAGTTGCTTTCCCCCAGCGTGTGCACCTGGGCCCCAAGGCAGGCAAGGCTGGTCTCTGTTCAAGCCTGAGCACTTTTCCACAAATTTGGATGGTGAAGATTTGTTCATTGCTTTCATTTTCAGTGTGAACACTAGAAAAAAAAAAGCTCTCTGAGCAGTTGAAGAATGTGCCTGATCCTTCGCATTAGTGAAATTTTGTTCTTCTATATTTTCTTTTTTAATTTTTCAGTAGACTCCATGCCCAACATGGGGCTCAAACTCACCACCCTGAGATTGAGTCGCATGCTCTACTGACCGAGCTGGGCAGGCGCCCCTGAACTTTAGTTTTTCATTTAAATTCTGTCTGTTCCTTTTGTGGTGCAAAATTTAGCAAATATTTTCAGAGGGTTAACAGATCCTTGAAGCCATTTTAGACTAAAAAGCAGGAGAGGATCATCCTAAGGATGAAATGGTGGATGACAGCAGTTCTGCTGAAGCTGTCAGATGTGGCCCCTGGAGAAAAGTATTTACTACCTTAAAGGACTGGGCAGGGGGCAGTTCATGATGAAAAATGGAGAAAACTGTGGGAGAAAATAGGCATGACTTGACGTAGTACTCCCTACAGAAACTACAAATTTCATCATCTAGCTTACGGTTTAGAATTTAAAATACAACTTGTATTTTCATTTATATAATTTGCAAACCAAGCTTATGTTTTCCAGGCTAGGAAGACATGGAAGTCAAGAAGTACAATAGAATAAATACAGTCAGTTGAGCACAATTGAGAGTGTTCTAACAACACACCTAACTTGCATAGCGCTCCGTGCATGAGTTAAGCGTTCTAGGCACTTTTGTAGGTAATATCTCTCTTTTTTTTTTTTAAAGAATATTTTATTTACTTATTTGACGGGGAAAGAGAGCACAGCAGGGGGAGCGGGAGGCAGAGGGAGAGGGAGAAGCAGGCTTCCTGCAGAGCAAGGAGACTGACGTGGGACTTGATCCCAGGACCCTGGGATCATGACTTGAGCCGAAGGCAGATGCTTAACTGTCTGAGCCACCCAGACGTCCCTATAATATTTCATTTAGTTTCAATCATTGTATAGATTGCCTCTCAAATAAAATGCCAGACTGTCCTGACCATTATGTAGACAAATATATGAACAAGGAGGTATATTCATTCAAGTCTGCCTTTTCATTTTTCTAAACAGTTGCTTCACTGACCAAGAAACTTGGCATTTTTGGAAATTACATTTCAGAACTATCATTTATGTCAGTTTTGGGGAATGGGAAAAGGAAGTTATGGGATGTGGTGGGAAAGTGTGCATTTTTATTGCTTGCGGATGGGTGGTTCAGTCCCTTCTATCCAAGATCTGACTGTCTTTCCTTGGATTGTTTATTCAGACCAACATTTCCAGTTAGTCTTCTTCAAAATCAAGGGTTTGAAAGTCATCCCTTATAGTTTCCTAAAGCCACTGATGTCTGATTTCTTCATGCCTTGTTAATTGCCCTAAGAAGAGCATCATAACCGAATAAGCATGGTTGCCAAGGCTGTTTTAAACCATTCTTATGCCTGTGTATTTCCTCACCAAGAAGAAGGGGGGACAGTGGGTTAATTTTCCTTTTCTGTAGTACTTATCCCAGTGACTGTAATCTGTCTTCTCAGTAAGGCCCCGCCCTCGTTCTTGGTACTGATTGGACCTGGTGTCCAGTGTGTCATCATCGTCTTAGTGCACCTCTTGCAGAGGCAAATCCCGAATTTCCCAGAAGGCTGCTTCTCCACTTTTCCTGTCCCCAGGTGCTACCAAGCCCACTTGCTTCCCGGAGGGAGGTGACGGTCTTACAGTTTCAGTGCCAAGACCCTACGGGTTACTTGCTCAGCTGCTTCCTTTTCTAGAGGTGATCCAGGAAGGCTCTGACATCTCTTGGGTGCTTAGCAGAAGTAGTTCTGGAGCTCATGCTGACTCCTCCCAGTCCGGTGATGTTCTTCTCTTTCATACCTGATGGTTGGTTGGTTGGTTGGTTTTGGTTTTGGTTTTTTTGGTACCCAGGTGTCTGGTTGGGGGCATTATTGGAGAGGGGCACAAGGTCACAGTTGAAGATCAGTGTACTGACTCTGACAGAGTGCCATCCTGGCTCAGTCCCTCCGTTGTCCCCATTCCTGCCACTCCAGTGTGCTGCGTTCTCACCCCCACCTACCCTTCTATGTCCGTTTCCTTTTCAGATGCTCCTTGGCTCTGTCGTAGCTAAGCTCCTGGTAGAAACTCTGTGGCTTAAAATGAGTGTCCGTTTTGGAAAAGCTGTCTTCATTTTCCCTTTGCTACCTGTAGGTTCTTAGATAGTGAGCCAGATGCTGGGGCAGGCAGGAGGCTGCCCTGAAGGTGTTCTCCTTCGGAAACCAACTTGGCCCAGCACAGCCCCCCTCTTCCTTTTATGGTCTTTGTACTTGCCCTCTGCTGTACTCTGGAGAGGGTGTGGCATCCGGCAGGTAATCCTTGGCCTCCTGACCCAACAGGTTAAGAAAAGCAAACAAGTTAGTTGAGAACCAGTCATCAGCCAGCAGCCTCCTTTTGTTGTTGATGCAGGCCCTGTTGAGATGCTTATCCTTTTGGAAAAAGGGAACTTCCAAAGCCCAGAGCTTACACAGGGTTCCATGTAACAGGGCTTGATCTGTGGTTAAGCCACAGGTGCAGGAGACTTCTTTTTCCTCTTGAAGAGTATATCGCTCTTCTCTCATTTTCAAATGGCTGCTTGTCCCAGAAAAATCTGAAGAAGTCCTTGCCTCCTGCTTTTCGGTCTTGGAATTCAAGACTGCATTTCCTTCCACTCAGTACTGCTTGGTGCCCTCTTTAATGGCCCTTTCCTAAATCCAGCCACTTAGAGTTGTAGCACCGTCCTGCTTCCGGGGGCCTCAGCTGTGCCCCTCAGCTGCTCAACTTACTTTCTGTGCCACTTGACAAATACTCTGGGGAAGCCTCTGTGATTGTTCCAGACAGAAGATGACAGGGTTTCAAGTGCATAGTGTACAGAAACACTGACCTCAAGCCCACAGACTTGAACTCAGTCAAGCGAGGACAGTCACCAGAAGGGGAATGTTGCTTCATTGGGTTTAATGGCTTACTTTCTACCAACTTACAGAATATGATCAGTTTGTCAGTGCGGGCTATCAGTGTCATGAGCATATTACTCCAGTAAGCGCCAACACAGGTGTGAAATGTTAGTGTCAGCGTTTGTGTTTGGTGATTTCTTGGGGTTTTCTGGCTGTTCTCTTGAGTCACCAATTGGCACAAGCCAGGGGTATGTGCAGTTCGTGAGGGTTGCCTCACTGTGAGTCTTATTTTCATGTGTGGTGTATAACGTCTGCCACTTTGGTTTATAGTCCTAACCAGCATGTCCTAAGCAGTGTGAAGATAGACAAACAAAAATGAACTCTTATTCCACCTCTGGGGTTTGGTGGTTTTTTGTTTTGTTTTAAGGAAGTAACCTTGTGGACAGTTGATGTCTAGTTTTCCCATGGGGACTTATCTATGTGTCATTAATTGCCTAGAAACACCTTCCACTGGAAAAAGTATATATTGCTATCTACCACATGTACAAGTTAATATCTGTCTGGATATTTCAGCAAATTCAGTGACTTTGCCCAGAGAGAAATCTCCCATCATCTCTCACTGCTTGCTAGGCCAACTTTCCAGCCCTTAATCTAAGATGGAGGAGAATTCACTGGGCAGAGACTCATGGGCACAGTAGGTTCTTAACTGACAAGGAGAATAGCAGGGTTCTATTTTAACCCAGTCATTTCCAGTTTACTCTCTCTTCTCTGCCAGCGTTGACGGTCTCTCAAGGGTCGCCATTACGAATTGTTGGATGGGGATCTGTGTTCCTGCGGAACCCCAGGAGGCTTCTCCTGGCATGTGCCAGCACCTTTCATTTCTTCTGAATTGTGCTCCAGAATTCTGCTGCTGGCCCATGACGTCCATGCTGAGGCCACAAGAGAAACAGCTGTGTCAAATTCCCTGTCCTCCTTCAGCTGTGCCTTTAAGATGTGCCTGTTTGTTTACGTCACATTATCTTCTTACTAGGGTCCCCCAGGGTGCTTTTTCTGTAGTCTTCTGTAATAAATGGTTATATTTCTGAGCAACTGGTTTGTTTTTATCTTATCTAACCGGTACATTTTATTTTTTAAATTTTACTTATTTTGTTAGAGGAGGGGGAGGGGCAGAGGGGGAGAGAGAGAATCTCGAGCAGACTCCTGGCTCAGCACAGAGCCCGACAGGGGCTCGATCCTGCAGCCCCAAGATCATGACCTGAGCCAAAATGAAGAGTCAGACACGTAAACGACTGAGCCACCCAGTCACCCCTAACCTGTACATTTTATAATTCCTCTTTGAATTGGCTAATTGGAAGTTCAGAGCCTAATTTGCAGAGTGGCTCTAGAAAACTGTAGTACAATACTGTCCACTAGGAATACAATGTAAACCATATATGTGATTTTAAATTTTCTAGTAGCCACATTAAAAACTATAAAAAGGCAAGAAACCAGTGAAAATAATTTTTAAATTTTTATTTAATCCAGTATATCTAAAACATCACCACTTCAACATTTTATCAATGTAAATGTAAGTATGTTTCCCATTTTTGCACTAAGTCTTTGAACTCCGTCACTTTGGACCAGCCATGTCGGAGTTCTGTCTGGATGCTGTCGGGGGGCCGTCAGGCTTGTGCCGGCCATGCAGAATGAGCCTCGAAGAGGGTAGAAGCCTTCCCTTGGGTTCCATTTCTCTTCTCCCCATATATTCCCTTCTTCATATTCTCACTTGTGCACACACCAAATGATTAGAAACCTGTACCTTTATAAGCCACCTTGAATGATCCGTTTTGAAACAAGAGAGAAAGTGTTTTTCCAGAGGAGAGCTGAAGGGCTGAATGGCTGCGCACACTCAGGTGCATGGGTTTGCAGAATGTCTGATGGAGGAGGGGCACGTGTTTCCTATTCCCCTTCCTTTGAGCGGGGTCAAGCTGCTTATTCATGTCTGGGCAGAGCTTGAGCCTGCCCGTCTGAATTTATTCATTTTTTTCTTGGAGAAATTCAGGGAATGAGGGAGAGACCAGTGGTGAAAGTCGGGGCCTCCCACAATCAGTTAATTCGAAGAATGTTTTTTTTTCCTCTAAGGCTTTAAGAGAGGATTTCAGGTTTTTTAGGGATTGTCCTAGATTGACTGGGTAGTGTCCCAGATTTCTCTCTTGGTGAACTGACAGTTGGAGGAGTTTAGTTCTAAATGTGCATCAGAATTAATTGAACAACTCCCACCAATCACTTTATTGTCACTTGCTGTTCTTCCCATGGAGCGGTTATGTGAACTCAGACCAGTGGGAAGGAGGCCGCCGTGAAGTCACTGAGTCCATGTGAGACTTGCTGTAAACTTGGTCTGTATGTTGACAAGGGAAAAAGACTTTTGCCATGAAGAATTCTTTGTTCTCTTAATCACTGCGTGTGTTTAGCATGCGCTTTAGTTGGTATAAACAGATGTTTTTGAGGTATGTGACTATAGATTTAAATATCCCTTCTGTTCATATTCTTCCCTCATTAAAATTATACTTATCCTTCATTTTTTTTTTTTAAAGATTTTATTTGTTTATTTGAGAGAGAGAGCACAAACAGAGAGAGAGGCAGAAGCAGACTCCCCGCCAAGCTGGGAGCCCGACATGGGGCTCGATCCCGGGACCTGGAGATCACGACCCAAGCTGAAGGCAGACACCCAACCATCTGAGCCACCCAGGAGCCCCTTATCCTTCATTTTTTTTTTTTTTCAAATTTTTTGAAAAATAGAAACATGTGTCCCCGTATATGTATACAGAGCTATAAAGACAGTCTCTTAAAAAGAAAGGAAGAATGACAGTTGTGTCCGTCAAAGAGGAAAAAAAAAAGTTAGCTAGAATCCCAAAGCAACTATTCTTTCTTTGTTGTATGTCTTTCTAGTCCTGCCTATAAGATAGAGACAGAGGTTTTCTAACCCTGTTTCTTTCTCAACAATATACTTATTTTTCATTAGATGAAAAGTGAGCTTTAAGTACTCCACTCCTAATTTTATACAAAGAATAAATTAGTGGGCATAAGTGGATGGTCCTTTTGAAATAAAGGGGGATGTCTTTACTCATAAAATCATCCGTTGTTACTTGCTGTGAATATGCATGTTTTATTGATTCTTTTATATTTAGAAAAACGTCAGTGATGTGTTGAGAACTATTACTTACTCTTCCTGTTGTCAGCTCTTACTTAGACATAGAGATCCTCCCTTCCCTGGGTGGGAAGAATCCTCCTTCTTTGTGCAAAATCTGTCTCAGTACAAATCTCATCAAATCTCCATTGTCTGCTTCCCTCCACCCCCCAAAACACACACAGTGTAGGTACTTAGAAGTTTGCTGTGTGTGTATAGATGTCGTCAAAAGTCCAGTGACTCATTACCTTCGCTGTGAAGTCTTTTCTGTTTTGTCCGTACATCTGTGTTTGTAACAGTGTACTTTGTTATGCTACACTAATAGGCTGAAGCAGAGAAAGACCACGATAGCAAGAAGGCCAGACTGGAGAAAGAAACCAAGTCACAGTCGTCATCTTCATCCTCCCACAAAGAATCTTCTAAAACAAAGTGAGTATAGAGATTAGCAATAGCCCTGAAAGGTGATTGGGTCTTCTCAGGTCTTGACAGGGCAAAAACATTTTTCTTCTGCAGTAGGAGTGGGATCAGCACACTGTTGGGCTCATTTTGATGATGCGCTAAGTTTGTTTCATGTTGCTTTTATCCATGAGGACCTTTTGGGAATTAACAATTCATTGAATCCAAACTTAGGTTTATCAAAGACATTTTAACTATGGAAAATTTCCTGAACATCTGGAAGTAATTTCTTTCTAAAAGAATTTTTCATAAAAACAAGAAAGGTGCTATTATTATCCCTACTTTGTGGAATTGGAAACCGAGAAAATGACTTGTCCATAGTCACAAAATTCATGACAGATGGAACTGGCACTTGAACCCTGGGAGCCTGGGTTCAGTGCTCTTTCTTCAGGCGATTCCTGGGAGTGTCCAGGCCTATTCACTAAGTCTCTTGCTTTGGAGAGAGGTGGCGGCGGGGGTTTCCAGGAAGGTGTGACTATAAACAATAACTATTATTCACTCTCTGGTTTATTCAAGAAATCGCTTCATACGATGACTTGGCAAAAGAAAGTGTATAGTGTCACTGGGTGGGAGCCAACAGAGATTTGGGAGGGAAGGAGCGGGGAGGAGGGCGAGAGAAGGTGGCAGCTGGCTTGGCCGCTTGTCAGAGAAGGGTACAGGTTAGGGAGCAGCTAACAAGACTAACTTGATTGGGGGAGTTGGGATCTGTGGCAGACTCTGGGAGCTTAGTGACAAACCACACAACTTAATCCGTTTTTCATAGATCGGACTAGATCTTTCAAAGTCCCTGAAATTGGGCCTTTCTACAAGAATGGACTTCATGCTCTGTGATTTCTTAATTTTTGGTGTCGTCAGTCATTTTTTCTTACAACTACTAAAGTTATGTGGTTCGGGTTCTGTCTTAACTTAAAATTTTGCATGATGTTTCCTTCCAGAACATCCAGGCCCTCCTCTGAGCCCTCAAAGAAGGAAGCGCTTCCCCACCCACCTGCGTCTTCATCCTCCTCCTCCTCCTCCTCCTCCTCCCAGAAGCCAGCCAAGCCTGCACAAAAGAGGCCAAGGCGGGAAGCCGACCCCTGCAGCCAGGACCCTCCCCAAAGTGCCAGTAGTAACAAGGGCAACCACAAAGACTCTTCCGCCCCCAAGCACAGAAAAGTCGAGGGGAAGGGACCTGGAAGCAGTACAGAGCACAAAGTAAGTGGGGGGGCTGGAACTTACGGAGTGGAATCCATCAGTACATCTTTACTTTGAATTCCCAGATAAGAGAAGTTCCTAAGGATGGTATTTCAGAACTCTTCGTCACTGCTAATAGGGCAATAATGAGTTATTTGTGTTTAAGATTCTACCACGTTTTAGAGGGAGAGTAAAAAAGATGGTTAATATTCCATGTAAGTTTAGATGTCAGTTTATTCTTCCTTAACGAAGTGGTTCAGAGGTGAAAAGTCGGAATAGATTTTTGTGTTAATTTTCTATCCGGTGCTTTGCGTAAAAAATGTTACCTAGCTTAGTTCTTGGTTCACATGTTTGGTATCAGATACTTTGGTTTTTGGTTGTAATGGAAAAAAAATAGCCACTTTCTCAAATAATAGTGAAATATAAGGTCCTTTCTTCCTGCTAACCTGGGGTGTGTGTGTGTGTGTGTGTGTGTGTGTGTGTGTGTACTACAAGAAAATGTTACGTTTAGCTTTGTTGAGTATCTGTGCCTTGGACATTCTTGTCTTACATCTTTTTGGTCCTCAGTACAATCAGTACCTACAGTTTCAGATGAATCTAGCTGGGAAAATGCTTAGCTAAGCTACATTGTACAGTACTTGATTTCCTCTTTTTTTGAACTACTATTTTGGGCTAATTTAGAGGGGTGTGGTACCTTTAGGTCAATGGTTTTAACTGTTGGAGTGTGACCTGTATGATGATTTTTTTAAAGGGATCTTCTGGAGATACTGCATATCCTTTTCTAGTGCCTTCTTTGCCAAATGGTAACTCGAAACCAGGGAAGCCTCCAGTGAAGCCTGACAGGTAAGACCCTGGGTCCTCCTGCTTCTGTTTTCCTCCTGTTTCCTCTGCCCCTTCTCTGCTTCCTCCCTCCTCCGCCCCGTCTCCTCCCAGTCTTTTTCACCCCCTTCGTCTTCACTCATCTTGTCCCAGTCTAGTAATTCCAGGTTCCTCTGACTCACTGCTGATATTTGCTTCTCTTTCAGACAACAAGCAGATTTTCACATGAAGGAGGCCAAAAAGTTGAAGCAAAAAGCAGAGTTAATGGTCAGTTTGGCTCTTTCATCCCTTTGGTAGAATGTTTTCTGATAAGATCTCTGTGGTCTCATTGAATTCCCTATCACTGAACGGGGCGGGGGTGGGGGGTGGGGGGTGGGGGTGGGGGGGCGGGGCGCGTGCCGCGACATGGGCCACAAAGTAAAGCAGGATCAGCGGGTCTTAAGCAGCGAGGGGTAAGGGATTCTTAGTGAAATTATTCACTTTGACTCAGTCTGAACATGAGTGAATGAATAGACAGGGTACCTAGTGACAAGTTTTATATCTAAATGAATAGAAGTTAAATCTACCTGGTGGTGTTTGTTTTAATACATGAGGGCTTCCTCGTGCCACTGAGTCAGTTCTTTGGCTGTGGGAGACGAGTTCTGCTATTGAAAGTCGATCAGTTTGTGTTCAGCCTGAAACATTTCAGAAACTGAGGTAATCTGTGCTCCCAAATTGTCTTAACGCCCTTGAGATAATGGCCCGAGGAAAGAGTAGAACGAGTGCTGTTCGGTAAAATTTGAACATGAAGGTAATAATGAAGCAGTAAAAAAAACCGTGCTTTTACAGAATGAGCTCTCTTCCCCAGTGGCTGCTGGGACGTTCTGGGAAGCGGTGCTTTGTTGTTAATTGCATCCGTGATTGAATGTGCTGTTCATCCCTGCTGCAGTGTGATTACATCATGCCTGCCCTTTGTCGTGTTCAAACATCTGAGGCTCGGGGCCTTTTATTTATTTCATGTGTGCTCTAAGCCCCAACCCCTGCAAATACCATATATTGAACCTTGTACACATGAGAAGAGCATGGTGGCCCCCGAGACCTGGGCCTGCACTCTCTGCCCCAGTCTGCAGGCAGGCATCTCTCCTCAGATCCTCAGACCGGCTAGGGAGGGCTGGACCGAGACCCTGTTATCAGCCCCTGGGCATCAGCATCAGGGCAAGATGCTTATCAAATCCTTACTATGCGGGAATGCTGTGAGGGGTTCAAAGATCAGCCTCTGCCTCTAGACCTGTCTCCAGAGCGGCCCCGTTCCTAGGACGGCTGCATCTGCACTAAATGTGACAGTGTTTTTCCTGTCTCTCCCTTCCAGCTCCCCAGAGCTGGTGCCAGAACTGTAAGAACCTTTTGAGTTCTGCAAAAGAGTAAATATTCAGTACTTTGTCAGCCAGTTGTCTAAAACTTGCCCTGACATTGGACGCTTTCAGCCACTAGATTCCTTCATTATTTTTTTTTTTTTTTTAGTATTTTATTTATTTATTTGACAGAGAGAGAGACAGCAAGAGAGGGAACACAAGCAGGGGGAGTGGGAGAGGGAGAAGCAGGCTTCCCGCCGACCAGGGAGCCCGATGCGGGGCTCGATCCCAGGACCCTGGGATGATGACCTGAGCTGAAGGCAGATGCTTAACGACTGAGCCACCCAGGCGCCCCAGATTCCTTCATTATTCAAACAGTAGTCCAGGGGACTTTTTTTTTTTTTTTTATTAATTTGTATAGATGCACCTCTTCTTCCTCCCTGCCTAAGCTGCCCACATATCCCAGTGTGCCCAGTTCAGTCCTGGTTTATACCTTGTTGCATCTCATTTTAATAGCTAATAATAGCTCATTTCACTCTGAAAATATGCTGGTTTGGACAAAAGCCCGAATGGGCAGCCTCTTTATTTTTCTTTAATTCTCCTTTATTTGCACAAGGTCTCAAATCGGTCCATTTTGTGTTCCAAATCGTTAAGTGCACCACTGAACATAGAGGAGTGTCTTTTTTTTCTCTGTGTCCTACTCACTGTTGAGAAGGGAAGTGAGGCCGCTATTCTTAAACCCTGTCTCCGGAGCTACCCAGGGGGCTGTCACAGGAATGTTTTCGTTCTTACAGAATACTTCCCTCAAAGAAGCGGATATTGGCAATTTTTTTTTTTTTTTTTTACTATAGTTCCTTTTGTTTATACACTAAAGCCAGTATAAATCTTGGAATTTCCATGAAAGAAATGGCATTAAATAAACAAATTGAGGAGTTAAATTCTCACCAGTGAAGCAAACCAGTAAAGCCCTGTACTGCTGGTTTAGTGGGGGCGTGCCAATTTGATCTTTATTCTTTCACTAATTTTCAGGTTTTTTTTTTTTGAAATGTAAAACAGACTTTTTATTAAACATAGAAAACATATTTTTTAAGTACAGGAAGTTGACAGCACTTAATAAATACAATACTTAATGTTTCAAGTTTTTCTTAATTTTTCCTTATTTCTTAATTCAAGTTAGTTAACATATAGCGTAATACTAGTTTCAGGAGTAGAATTTAGTGATTCATCACTTACATATAACACCCAGTGTTGATCACAACAAGTGCCCTCCTTAATACCCATCCCCCATCTGGCCACCCCTCACCCACCTCCCCACCAGCAACCTTCAGTTTGTTCTCTACAGTCAAGAGTGTTTTATGGTTTGCCTCCCTCTCTGTTTTTATCTTATTTTATTTTTCCTTCCCTTCCCCTATGTTCATCTGTTTGGTTTCTTAAATTCCACAAGAGTGAAATCATATGGTATTTGTCTTTCTCTGACTGACTTATTTCACTTGGCATAATATCCTCTAGTTCCATCCACGTTGTTGCAAATGGCAAGATTTCATTCTTTTTGATGGCTGAGTAAGACTCCATTTTATATATACATTTGTGTGTGTGTGTGTGTGTACACACACACACACACACACCACATCTTTATCCATTCATCAGTCATTGGACATCTGGGCTCTCTCCATAATTTGGCTTATTGTAGATAACACTGCTATAAATAGGGTACGTGTGCCCCTTTGAATCAGTATTTTTGAATCCTTTGGGTAAATATCTAGTAGTGTATATGTTGGATCATAGGGTAGTTAGTTCTATTTTTAACTTTTTGAGGAACGTCCCTACTGTCACTGATTTTCTGAGCCTGGCTTTCTCTGGAAAAAATAGTTTAGAACAAAGTTATTTTTAAAAAGTTAGCAGCCCCACGCCATCTTTCTTTGCTGATATGTTACCATCTCCTTATACTCCTCTTGCATCTTTGCTGTTTTCCTTTTTGAACATATCAAGTTGAAAGCATTAGCAGAAACTACAAACTTGGATATGTGTTAATTGGTTGCTCTTATAACACATGGTCCATATGGCAAGTGTAGAGAAAAGGTGGGGGTGCTCATCACAGTCTCTGAGGAGCTGGCTGTGTTCCAGGGAGGAGAGCATTCCGTGACACCACGTGCCTTCAGGTTTAGGTGACCACCAGTATTTGAGCTTATTCATGTTTCTACTTGCCCTTTAAGGGACTCTGAAATTTTATCCTCCCTGGCCCAGGGATAGCCTTGTACACTTAACCCTGACTTCCAAATGAGATTGGATAATCTGTTTGGCTCTAAAATACATAAGACGATTATTGTTAGACATAAGTTCTAAGATGCTCCTTAAACCATGTTTCCTATTGCTTATAAGATAAATTTCCACACATGCAAAGAAATTTGTGTCTGCATCATTCTAGGTGTGTAGGAAAATCTCCTTCTCATGAAAATCACATAATTGTACACCAATAACAAGGGGACGATGTGCTTACTGCCTTGGTTTGAATGTGTAGTTTAAGACTTTGAGAGAGTAGTCTTAATAAGGTTTTCTTTTTCCTACTAAATTTTTGCTAAAAGAAATTTTGCAGTAGGTCAGAGCCAACAGGCTTTGGTTACCATTTTGAGTTCCTTTGTTCTCACGCTTTTCCCTAGCCATAATTAAGACAATGGAGGGAAGTTGAGGTAGAGAATATGGTTGAGAAACTAAACAGTTAAGTCTGTCTGAGGCCTAACATTGACCATGCTCTTCTACAGACAGACAAGGTTGGGAAGGCTTTTAAGTACTTGGAGGCCGCCTTGTCCCTCATTGAGTGTGGGATTGCCACGGAGTCGGAAAGCTCGACGTCCAAGTCGGCTTACTCGGTGTACTCGGAAAGCGCGGACCTCATTAAGTAAGTGCCACGTCATTTTGCCCTCTTGCTACGTGCTTCTCCTTCCTCGCCTTTTATTGTTCGAATCCACTCGAATTTAGTAGGAAGACAACTTAATAAAGGGGAGCCTTAAAAAAAAGTTACTGATCCAGAACCGTTTCTTGGGCCCGAAACGAAAATTGTATTCTAGGTGATGTGATAAAATGGAGGGACCAGGTCCAGCTCCATCCTCCTGCCAAGTGCACCGTGAAATGCCAGACCGTTCAGGGAGAGCCTGGTTTTTCCAGTTTGGCTGTCTTGTCAGATGCACTGGTAGCTCCGTGTCCACTCCCTTCTTTGTCTGTGTTTGGGCAGGGGACGCCGGGAGGACATGCGTCTACGTGGTTTCCAGCAGGTAACAGGCCAGAGAAGAGACATGTCCTTGTCTGCTTTGCTGAATGGCCTGAATTACTGCTCTAAAGCCTGGGGTTTTCTTCTGCATGGTTTTCATGTCTTCACATCTTCAGGAAAATCAACATAAAACCAAGACAAACCTAATAAGATATCTTTGTGCCTGGGATTTTCTAACTGCCTTTGGTTAACCTGATGTATTTTTATATTTTCCTATAGATTTATAATGTCGTTAAAATCCTTTTCAGACGCCTCAACTCCACAAGAGAAAATATTTGCTGTTCTATGGTGTGTACTTTTATTTTTCCTTGTCTAAATAGTATTTGCTTTTGCATCTTTTGCTGTTATAAAAAAGATTTTGAAATTTGTTTTCTTAACATGGGAATTAATAACGAAAGGCAGAACAATAACAGAAAGTAGGATGCGTGGTCAAGAGGTTCATCCCGCTGATAGTTATTTTTTATGAAAGACGTCTTACTGCCATTTTACTGTTGACTCAGTAGATGCTTTGGTCTCATGACTTAAATGATATTCTTGTGTATTTGTGTTTTTCCACCAATATTTACTTTGGGGGGGAGGGACCAGAGGGAGAGGGAGAGAGAGAACCTTAAGCAGCCTCCACGCTCAGTGTCAGCTTGATCTCAGGACCCTGAAGTCATGACCTGAGCCGAAATCAAGAGTGGGATGCTCAACCAACTGAGCCACCCAGGAGCCCCTTTATGCCTTATCTACTTTTGATGATAATGTGAGCAGTACAGTAAGAGTCTTAAGATGTTCTCCTCATGTAGATGAGGAAAACCCAGCGTGTTCCTTAGACTATAAAATGTTAATTAGATGGCTTTGTGTAGTAGTGATACTCGTGTCTACGAAGTAATTCTTCACTTTAACTTCTGTTTATGTTCATAGCATGCGTTGCCAGTCCATTTTGAACATGGCGATGTTTCGTTGTAAAAAAGATACAGCAATAAAGTATTCTCGTGCTCTTAACGAACACTTCAGCAGTTTTTTCAAAGTTGCCCAGGCACCTTCTCCATGCATTGCAAGGTAATAAAAAGTCTAATTTAAATAATTCTTAAGATCAAGTTATCTCTTTATTTAGCTCTTGCTTTTGCAACCATTTGTATGACTTTGGCTTTCTAAAAATTGTGTACATGTATGTGCTGATTTGCTCCTTAAATTATGAGCATATTTCTACCTTTTTGAGGAATAGGTATAAGTCAAGGTGTTTGCTGAGTGAGTAACATAAAAAGATAATTACAAAGAATATAGGGTCAAAATTTTAGAGCTTTGAGGATCTTCAGATACGCCTAACAACACAAAACAAAGGCAGAGCCAATCAGAGCCGAAGTCTTTTCTCCATCTACGTGACCTGTTGTCTTGGCATTTCAGTAAACAAGAACTTTCCAGAACCGAATGCCCTTATCTAGGATCCATGACAGTAATATTAAGAATGAAAACTATCTCTAGCTGACTCCTGCCTCCTTTGTGAACTGAAGGTGTTCATCTGTGCCATAAGATGTTGAAAAACAGAATTTTTATGCAGGTGTTGTTAAGATGAAGTTAGAATTTTCTTCCCTGTAGTACTTACCTAGCATTTTGTTTTGTTTTTTTTTTTCAAATTGGTTATACTCCTTGAAAAGTTCCCCGTTCTGATAAGTTTTGCTATTTTAAGAATATCACCTAGAAGATTGCCCCATTTCTAGCACCTTCAAGAGAAAAGAGTCCCATATGGCCTCTCTTAAAAAAAAAAAAGTCCTGATTGAGAAGTAACTTTTCACCTCTGAAAATTTTCATGACTCTCACCTCAGATGTAAATTGTCAGCCACGTTATTTTTTTTTATTTTTTAAAGATTTTATTTATTTATTCATGAGAGACAGAGAGAGAGGCAGAGGGAGAAGCAGGCTCCCAAGGAGCAGAGAGCCCGATGCGGGACTCGATCCCAGGACCCTGGGATCATGACCTGAGCCGAAGGCAGAGGCTTAACCATCTGAGCCACCCAGGCGCCCCAGCCACGTTATTTTAAATAACTCCTTCACCATTTGTCCAGCCACTGTATAGCTAGCACCTTCTTTGTACCAAACCTGGTTTTTAGGTACAGGGGTAAAGCAGTATACAGAGCAGACAGGAATTTCTGCCCTCACGGAGCTGCCACTCCAGTCCTTCACAGTGTACATTCTGCGGGGGACACTTGGGGTCCCTGCAGCCCCCCAAGGGCAGATGGACCCAATCATGAGGCTCCTGCTGTTTGACCCATCTTTCCATTACTTTTTAGATCGAAGTGTTTTCCTCATGTTTCTCACTTGAGGCCCATCAGGCCCTTGTTAACTTGCATGTGCAGGTATGTAGCCAGAAGGAGAGTAGAGAGAAGACTGCATCCCCTGATGCGTAGTACCTCTTTCCCAGTCTCCTCGGAGGCTGTCCTGTATTCATCTAGTCATTGATTCAGTAGATACTTGGGAAGAGCCTACTCTCTGTGTTAAGTGCTAGAAATGCAAAGATTCATAAGAAATGGTCCCAGCCTTCAAGGAAGGAAAAGGAATAGACAGAAGAGTATAATGGGATGTGAGAAATGCGGTGGATAAATTCATAGGTAAATGCAAAGAGACCAGTTCAGGTGGTGGCCAAAGGGAGGCCATGCTGTCTCCCTGGGGTCCAGAAGAGGGCCAAGTGTGGAGTGGGTGCTCGGTCAATGTTTGACTGGTTGAGAGAATGAATATATAGGAGATTAGAACTGTCTTCCCAGGGAAGCACTGTTTTGGTGGAAGTTAGAACTGAGGGTGGGGGAGGAAGGGATTTCAGGCCGAGGGGGTAGACTGTGTAAATGGACCAAGCACATTCGGAATGTAGATGTGCCCACCTGATTCTGGGTCCAGCGAAGGACGCCTTGCGTCCGTCCAGCTACTTACTTTCTCTGTTTGGTGGCCCCATTTTGTTGTGTGCCGTTAAGTAAATTCCCCAAATCCTGAAGGTGAAGGGTGTCTCTGATCTTATAGAAGTGATTTTCATCTTGGCTAGTGCACCCCAAACTTTGTAACTTGGACCGCAGTCCCAGAGACAAGAAGTCCGTGATCTGCGGGGTTAAGGTGATGAACCGGTTCTCTTCTTTGTCCCGCCTCCCAGAAGCACAGGCACACCGTCCCCTGTCTCTCCAATGCCTTCTCCTGCCAGCTCCGTCGGCTCCCAGTCAAGTGCTAGCAGCGGAGGGAGCAGCGGCATGCCTGTCACCATCCAAAACATGACGTCGTCTTATGTCACCATTACATCCCATGTCCTTACCGCCTTCGATCTTTGGGAGCAGGCTGAGGTCCTGACGAGGAAGAATAAAGGTAAAAGGCTCTGTGGTGGTAATTCCCGGGGCGTGGGGATCTGGAGGGAGTGCCGTTGTTGGTTTGTATTTTATGTTCAGTGTTCTGAAGACAAGGGAGTGTGGAGCTATTTGCTGTCCTCCCTCGGCCTCCCGACCCAGCCGCAGTTCTTGCTTGAGCCCTGTGACACGGAGCCAGGCTTCCGTGACCACATCTCCGCAAAATTAAAGTAGAAGTGGTTGCGGCACCTTGCCCTCCAGACGTTCTGGCATCATCGTTTCAGCCCGAGCTGAAGTGCCGGCGACAGGGCAAGGCTCGTGAAGACGGGAGGGGACCGACTGTCTGCGCACAACCCCTGTGTACGAGAGGTAGTGTGACCTAAATAGCGAGTCGCACGCTTGTTTTCAGTATCTGTTGAGAAAGACGGTCAGCAGCAGTCTAAGAAGCGTGGCATAGCAGACAGTCCTGAGGCTTCTTTGAGAGGAAGAAACCCGGGAGAGAGCCAAGGCCTAGGCGGTGGTGGAGCGTGGGCCGTTAGAGGGACTGCCCGTGGGCGCCCGGCGAGCGCTGAGTGGAAGCGGCCCTGCCCCTGCCCCGGATGCCGCTCCGGATTCTCTCCTGGCTCTAGGGACGGCAGTGGCCAGCTAGCTGTAGCCACTTACTTTTCTCGTAGCCTCTTAGAATTTTACTTTCTTTCGTAGCAAACTAATGATGCTTTTCACCTGTTGGGGCTTTTTTGTTTCGTTTTGTTTTGATTCAGCCCCCCACCAGCCCGTAGTACAGGTTGGGTAGCTTCCAGCACGTGCCCTGGGCCAGGCATGATGGAGTCAGCTTGGGAACTGGCTCAGGGCCCAGCCTGGCGCCCAGTGGAGGGATGTGGAGAACTAGCGAGCCATTAACGGTAGTAGATGGCGGTTTTTGGCTGTGATGAAGTACAGAATATTGTGGGGATACAGTTGCTGGAACTTTGACTTTTTATGTTTCCGTTTTTATTTTTGTGTGTGCAAATGTGTTCACTTGGTTTTGGTTTTGCTTTGTTTGCAGAATTTTTTGCTCAGCTCAGCACAAGTGTGTGCGCCTTGGCCCTCAACAGCAGTTTGATGGATCTGGTGCACTATACAAGACAGGGTTTTCAGCGGCTAAAACAAGCAACCAAAACACCTTAACGGAGGCCCAAGTTGATTTGATGGCTTGGGAACTTTTTTGCACATTGAAAGCCTCAAAAACAGTTCAGACGTTTGTCTCATCAAGACACCAAACTCGAGAAGAGAAGCACCATGAGATGGCCAGGACATTTGTCCGCTTAAGCTTTCAAGAACTTATGTGATCATTGGTTGGACATGGTGGTTATACAGAAGCAGAGAGGAGGAGGCTGGCCTCAGAGATGATCTTGCCTTTCCTAACTGAAGGACAGAAGTGCAATGTAGACTAAGTGGGCGTATGAGTGGTCTAGAAACATTTCCGTACTTTTT
The DNA here is from genome assembly GCF_002201575.2 of Neomonachus schauinslandi. Taxonomy (NCBI): domain Eukaryota; kingdom Metazoa; phylum Chordata; class Mammalia; order Carnivora; family Phocidae; genus Neomonachus; species Neomonachus schauinslandi. The sequence goes on along the minus strand of NC_058404.1, from coordinate 133,122,206 downwards.
TTAACCAGCAGGATACAAATGGCAGATGAAATGAGGAGAAGCAGTTTCAGCTCTGAGAGCAAGTTCATGTCATCTCAGTAGCCACCCTAGTCTATTCCCAGAAGGAAATATTTTAAACAATGAATTTTGGTGTAGGGTTTTGTGGATGATTTTTTTTTTCTTTTAAGTTTTGGGGGAAATCTTTGTTTAGTAAATTCTTAACGGTCATCTATAAAGCGTAAGTTGTGAAGGACTCCACTGTACCCCACTTTCTGCCCGTGAACAGTGACTTTGATAATACCAAGTATTGTCACAATTTATAAAATTGAAGGCAACTCCCCCACACCCCCCACGCCCCTGTTGCCTGGAGTACCGCGCGTTCACCCCACTTCTGATTTCTCCGTCACTGCTGAGAGTCAGCCTAAGTCCGAGCAGTGGAGCGAGGAGCTGCTGCCCACGGGGACGCCATCTTGAGATCGCATGCACGATGGAGGACGTGGCGGTGTCATCTCCACCCCCTGCTTCAGCGAAAGGCAGTCACCATTGACTATATTCTGAATTTTCTACCTTGGGGAAGAAGGGAACCAACATTTATACCCGACCAGATGGCTAAAGTGCTTTTTAATTTTTGTTTAAGTAGAGCTGGAATTTGAGGTGCTGATCTGTGGTCTACAGTTATGTGGTAACTCATGTTGTCTAACCAACTCAGAATTTTGTCAGCAAACAAAGAAAAATGAAATCTACTTCTTAGAGAGGCTATATTTTTCTGCTACAGATTATTTTATATTTATAGCAAAAGTAGACTTTCTGAGCCCTTGATTGTCTAGGGTAAGTCAACTCCCAGGAGGATGTGGAGATTTGGGTGGTTAATTAGACTTAAAAAAAAAAAAAAAAAAAAGTCACCACATGCCTTCACTCCAAAGTGTTCTCAGTCAACTAGATTCGATTGGATTGAAGAACCGTGGCCTTCCCATATGTTGTTATTGCCATATTCTAGACGTTAAACCAAGTTCATAGGGAATGACCTAAAATGAAAGAACACAGTCAAAATTCCCACGTAACCATAAGCACAGATTTTTTTTTTTATTGAAACTTTGAAGGCTATTGGAAGCATTATTTTGAGTGCAGTGTTGTTAAAAGCCAATTCTTGATATCCCTTTTAGAAGTAGAATTTGCACATGTATTAAAATTGAGGAGTGAGTGTTATCGCTACCATCGGTTCATTTTTTTCTCTCCCTTTATCCCATTCTGCCCCTCTACATTTTGTTTCCTACCCAGAACATTTGTCATTTTCATATTATTAATGAAGAAGGGAGTGCCATCTTTATAAGGAAGAGGTCGAAGGTCCATACAAGGAATGTAAGAACTCGGTGATCTGGTCAATACGTAAAGAGATGTGTAGAGGATGGGAGTGATGATGATTTCTCACGTATGAATTGTTCGTGTGAAGCTGTTCCTTCAGTCTCTCAGCCAGCCTCTTCTTTGTTATCAGTAGCTAGTTCAGAGGTTTGTTACCTCATGTTTAGGTTAAAGCCAGAGAGTTACAGCAGTACTACTATCTGAGCATGAGGACTGGATGTGTGGTCTTGATGGACCGATTTCATTCGCTGATGTTCTAAAGCAAGGCCATTTAACAAAACCTTTTGTTAAATGAGCAGTAATTGTCTGTTGGGTTGTGGCATCATGCCCATCTCTTGTATGTGTGAAACAAGACACCAGATTCAGGTTTCTGTGGTTATTTAATGTCCTTTTCCCACTTATTCACTTGGCCTTCTCTGCCCCTTTGTCCCACCATTCCCCAGTACAAGTCACCTGTCAGTTTGGGAAGCTGTGTCTTTTTCGGACAGGTTCTGATCTATGCAGATGTGTTGGAGTGTGTGTGTGTGTGTTCTGTCAGTGAGCGACACTGCTCCTGTGACTAAAGACATCTCGGCGTCAATTGCTCAGCCACTTCTAAAAAAAAAAAAAAAACTGATTGCTTTTTCAGTGGCCTTATTCTTCGTGTGTAGTGTTTTTCTCCCCTGACCTTTATATTAAGAATTTATTTGTCCCTTGAAAAACTAATCAATTTGCAGAGATCAATTTGTAGTATTTTGAACATGGGATATTTCCGATTCTTACTGCCTTGTACCTAAAAGAGGATTCCCAGTGGCTATTTTTTAAATAGAGTATGTGAAAAATAGTGGCTGATGAATCCTTAATGTTCATAAGGTCTTTTTTTCCTGTTACAGTTGTATATAGAAATCTTAAAGAATTTTAAAAATCACTGCACTTTTTCACTGCATGCTTAAATTCCCAAAGGCAGAATTTGTACTGAGGTAGATCATTGAAAGGACTAGATTATAAAATGAGACAAATAACAAAGCATCTTAAGGAGTGAAAATTGAGTGTAAAATCTTGCCTTTGGCACTACAGTTGTGTGTGTGTGTGTGTGTGTGTGTGTCTTTACTAGGAAATGGAAGAACACTGTTTTACTTTTTAAAATGTTGAATGTTTCTGTCATTTCTGGAGATAATTAAAATGTGAATCACTGAACTTGAGATTTTAGCCAGACTAGGAGCCCTGCTAAAGGATGATAAACACTTCACTGAAATTTACCAAATGACACTGGGTTAAGAATGTGAAAACATTCGCCACATGTGAGCTGCGGTGAAGAAGCGAGGGTCCAGGGGGTGTATTATCAGGACGAGAGCTGCAATAGCATGACTTCTAGGATACACTCAGTGCTGACTGGTAATGAATCAGAATTTTTCTTTTTTTAAATAAAAGGATCTTTATTTTATAGATCTGTTTTGACCAAGATATTTAGCTTTTCCCCCTAGACAAATTAGAACACATTTATATCCTTTGATTCCAGATCCCAGGCTTTTGAGAAGCTAAGAGTTGACCCCTTTCTGGCTGAAAACTTGCCTTAATTGGTACCTTAAATATTCATGTCAGTAGAACCAGGAGCTTACTATTTTGTTAGGATTCCTGTCCAATAATTTTTAGAAGCAAAAAGATGAACCATTATGTCCTTCAAAATGAACAGCTTTTGTATCTGATACAGAAAGGAGATGTGCGTGTGTTGTACGCATACATACGCATTCACACACACACAGACTATGAGGCTGGTTGAATTAGATGTATTCATTGTGCCTTTGTTGACCAAACCTAATTTTGAAATAATACTAATTTGGGATAATGCTGTATTTATTTAATACGGCTTTAAGACATGTTAATGTGGGTCTTGTACCTTTTGTTCTGCTTCATGAAGTTTGAGGCATATTTATTCATCTTCAGGTAAATGAATCAAATAAGGCTTGATTCCCTACCTCCCACCACAGATTCTACTTTTTTCTTAAGGATTTATTTTCCCAGACACTACACAAATCTTTGAAAAACGTTGCCACTTCTTCTACTACAGTCTTTACCATCAATTGCCAGTATTTCAGTTTTGCAAGGATATTTGGGCTTCTTTTAGAAACACAAATGCAGAGATTTGCTCACTGGAAAGTGAGTTGTGTGTGGGGCTACGGAGGCGAGTCAGGATTATGGTGGTACTTCTTTGTTCCCTTTCTGTAATGGGTTGTCTCTTCTGATTGTTTTTGGTCCTGTTGAGAATTGATGAATATAAGGTTTTTCCTGTGCCTTTTCATCTTTTGTCCTTTTGTTTGCTGGAGGTTGAGTGGCAGAATTACATGGTGTTGGGGATCTTCCTTCAAACATTGCAAGGGGTATTTGTACCATATAAACCTCCAATATGCAATCCAGTCGTGTTGGTTTCTCGGTGACTAAGAATGATGACCACTGGCCATGTTCTTTAGTTCTTAAGATGAGCTGGCAAGCACCACCTATCTACTTAAGGGGGCTGTGGACTTCCTGTTGTCCTAGGGAAATCACACAATGTTCCACTGTGCAACAGATCTCAACAGGTACTGTGATGGGTAGAAAAGTGCCTGTATTTCTCTACCAACAAGGGCAGGAAGGAAGCCTACAGCTCCCTGTGAGCCTAGATAATACTCTCTCGGCCTGCAAGGACAAGGGAATAAGACCACTGGCAGCAAGGCTGGCCAAGCTGCACTGGTGAGACCAGGCGGTGGCCGACCTAAGGCAGATAACGTGCTTTGCTTATAAAAGTAGATGTTTAAGTGATGCTTAACACAGGCAGTATTAACTTCGCCTTTTGTTCAGGCCATCAACATGTATTGTTAAAATTACTGCACGTTCCCCCTCAGATATCAAGTATACACTGTTCATGTTGGGGTGTGTGTGTGTGTGTGTGTGTGTTTATAGGTATGTGTCCCAAATCTTTTTTGTCTTTTTCTGAATGTGATCATGTTTTGGATGATACCTGAGCAGGGTTGCCTTTTTTTATTTATTACCATTATATATTATATTATATTATATATTTGTTGCTTTCTTATAACTTTAGAGGAAGTCAAATCTTGGTATTAAAATTGTTTAAAAAAGGAATAAATTGCCCAGTTGATAAATGATCACTGGTCTATCTAAAATACGAATTTGTCTCTAGTTCTTGTGGAATAATGTGCCAGCTGTCTAGTCCACACAGTGAGTTTGTACGTAGGCTAGGGAAGCAGGGATGCTCTCAGCGGGAAGATGTGCAACACAAGTAAGGGGGACGCCATGTATTGTATCTACTTCAGCAATGGAACTGCAACTTGGGGCTTTTGTGAATAAAATTTAGCTGCCTTGTATAGTCCTTTGAAAGAGACGTATGTGATCTGTGAAAATTATAGTTTTCTTTTTTTAGAAGAAAAATTTGCAAAAGATCTTTCCAAAGATAACGTGCCACAGATCTTTTGTTTGTTGTTCTCTGTAATGAGGATTAATTGCTGTTTAAAAAGACATGTAATTGACTTGTTAATCTTCAAATTCTTTCCTTTTCACAAGAGGATCGAGCTGTAAAAAAAAAAATAATAATAAAAATTTAGAGAAATCATTGGGGCTGAATCCATGCTTTCATTTGCCTGAATAAAGTAATTCCTAAAATTGCTATATATAATTACCACTTAGCCAAGAAGAGTCTGACACGGTGGAATGACATGCCCTTGTTCACAATATGTATTTATTGTTGAAATGGGAAAAGAAGTGTGGGCAGAGGGAAGCTCATCCTTCTCTTTCTTTGGTTTATTTTTAAGAACTTCAGTCACACACGAATTACCCTTCACCAGTGTGGCATCTTCTCTGACATTAAGGGCCAGGGGCAACGGTGACCTTAATTTGCCTGTTTTCAATGTTTGTTGGGTGGACAGATCTGTAGAATGTTGGTGTTGAAAGGTTTTGAAAGGCCATCTGGTCTCTCCTCCCTTTGCTACTCTGAAAGAACTCATGTTCTACCTCAGTGCTTTTAGTAAATCAGGAAAAACCTAGGTGCTGAAATCTGACTTGCTGAATTTGAATCCTGGCTCTTGAGTTTGCTATGTGGCCTTGGGCAAGTTACTTAACCTCTCTGGGGTCTTCTCATTTTTATAAACTTTCTTGATTTGGTATCTACCTAGTAGTAAGATGGTGAGGATTAGGCTTGATGGTTTATGCGCTTAGCATAGTACTTGGCATGAACACTCACAAACTGGTGGCTCCTTTAATTTACTCCTTCCCCTTACTGCACCACAATATCCCCACAGCTACCCTCCAGCCTCTGACCGAACACTGATAAAGACCTCACTACCCTCCTCTTCCTTTTCCATCTTTTGTTCCATAGGTTAGGTTGACCTCTACTTACATTGATCCTACTGAACAGACCCCCAATCTCACTCAGCAAGCTTGTGGCAGAGTCGACAAGCAGCAAGAACCGGTAAGCACGTGTGGAGAAAGGGTGTTTTTAGTCCCCATTAAGAGAAGCTGTAGGGCAGACATCTCATTTGAACTAGGCCTTGAAAGATGGGCCATAAAATCTCTGGTTTTCATCTTTTTCACAAAAAATGTCCCATGTCCTAGCTTGTCTATTACAAATTTTCAGTAGTAGTTGTCCTTTGTATGGTTGTACCAGTTTATTTAACCAACCTCCTTGTTAGACATTGAGATTATTTCTAATTAGGGGCTATGATAAAGAATGCTTCCACAACCATCCCTGAATCAAACTATTTGGACAGATTCAGCAATTAATATTTTATCATATTGTCCTTAAGTAAATGTGTGTATATATATATTTCTGCTGAAGTAGGTTTCAGCCCTAAAAAGTTCTTGCATTTCCCAGGACCTTTTCCAACAGCAATATCTGTTATCTAAGAAAAATTTTCAAACATCTAATATTCAGTTCATGTTAAGATTTCTGTAGTTGTCCCTGAAAGGTCTTAGAGCTTATTTTTCAAACCAGGATTCAGTCAAGTTTCATGCAGAACATTTAGTCATTGTATAAAAAAATATTTTTAAAAATGTGATGTCCTACATCTTGGATTTGTGTGTTTCCCAAAGTGTCCTTTAATTCATTCCTCCAACTCCTGTATTTCCCGCAAACTGGGTTAGGTCTTAGAGGCTGGATTATATTTGGCAGGACCCCACAGGGGATGTGGTATACTTCACATTGTGTCCTATCAGGAGGCACCTAAAATTGTTAGTGATGCTAACTTTGTTTGGTTAAGGTACGACCATCGAAACACTGTTGTGAATATGGGCTTTTCCCTGGTCCAACAACTTCTGACACTTAGTGATTTTAGCATGCATTGATAATCCATTCCTTTACGAATCCTGGGTATCATGTTTGGAGAATGCAAGGGGGGGGGAACCCCACCTAATTCTTTAGGTGGGAAACAGTGTCTTCTGATGTTTTCATTTACATTTTATCCCTGTGGTACTGTTTTTTCCCATCACATGCCAAGTTGCCATTCGCAGAGCGTGGGTTCTGTGGCCATACCCTAAGACCCAGTTCAAGTGCCCAACTCAGTAGATGTGGGGAAGGTTTTCACCTAAATCATGTAATGAGTTCACCATTAGGAAAGGGTTCTCTTAATGGAGAGAGAGGAGGCTGAGCAGCAAAAATGAATAGATGATTCCCTTGAGGCTATTCATCTTTTTCCTTTTTGATTTCTGTATTCGGGATATTAACCTCATATTGTGTTAGAAAGGTTTCTCTCTAAATTATCTTCTGCATTTCAGCTTTTATTATGGCACTTTTAAAGAAAGTTTGTTTTGTTTTAAGTAGGCCAACTCCTACCAGTGTCTTTTTGCAGTTTCTGCTTTGGGTGTCTTGAGGCACGTATGGGCTGCGCGCACCCCAGGCGCCATGAAGCCATGTTACTGTCGTTGAGCACCGGGCAACTCTGAGGTAAGCACGCCTTGCCCTTTGTGTCCTATGCAGTCTTTGCATTAGCAACCATTTTGGCACTTTGGGAGCCTGAGTTATTTAAAGAGATATTTGTTCACTCTGTGCCAGGGTTGTTGGAAATGTAAATTGTCACAACCCAGGCTTCTTTTACTTAGGACATCTAGGTGTTGAGAATCTTCCAATCCGTTCTAAACAACTTTGAAGCCCAACGGGTCTTTACCTTAATATAAGCAGAGGTTTATCTGCTGTTCCTTTGGCTGTGCTTAAATAAATGTACCCGTCTCGTCTGTTTTGTCTTAGAACAGGACTCGGTCAGTGTTTGTGGTTTCCCCATAGATCACACTCCGCTGAAAGCAAGACTGTAGTGAGACATCAAGTCTCAGATAATAAAGACCTGTGCCCTTCCAAAAGACTGGAGGGCGGACCTGGAATACTTTCTAAACAGATAATTCTATTTTAGCTTCAAAAGACCATGTGCCTGCCCTGGATAAGTGCTGTAAATCACCCTTTTCTACTACTGGGGCCCAGTCCTAACTTCTCATTTACCTTACTTGATGGGTAGGCGGCAGAAACAATTACGGGTTTGTAGCTCTCTACTGCTGAATATTCCTATAACTTATCATCTAAGCAACAGTACACACACAAACAGGCACATGCACACATTTTTCTACAGTTGTATACAGTCTTGGATGTGAAAATAGATTGTACTCAACTGCATGGGCTTTAGAAGTATGTCTTCAGTTTAACTCTTCTACTCCCTGCTTTTCCATCTTTGTCTTGCAGTCTTTGAAGAAACTCTTCCTGCAGGGAGGTCTCAGCACCCAGCACTGCAACTGAGGACTTGCCAAGCATCTTAAGGAGGGAGTGAGTGATACAGTAGACTGGCTTTGCAGAGCTTCCCAAGCCTACATATACATGTAAATCATTTTGGAATTTTTTTTTTTAATTTTGTTTTCAACTGAATTGCAAATAGGCTAATAAAAAAAAATATATATCAAATGACATAAAAGCATACAAAGCAAAAACTTGCAAGGGCAGACATACTCCATCCCTTTCCCTCCAGAGCTAACAGCCATAAAGTTTGGTATATCTCATTCCAGAACTTTTATTGTGCACTTATACCTTGTTTTTTTTTCTTTTAAAGATTTTATTTTTGACAGAGAAAGACACAGCGAGAGAGGGAACACAAGCAGGGGGAGTGGGAGAGGGAGAAGCAGGCTTCCCGCGGAGCAGGGAGCCTGATGCGGGGCTCGATCCCAGGACCCTGGGATCATGACCCGAGCCGAAGGCAGACGCCCAACGACTGAGCCACCCAGGCGCCCTTATACCTTGTTTTTATTGTATGATTTTTTTTTTTTTTATTTGAGAGAGAGAATGAGACAGAGAGCATGAGAGAGGGGAGGGTCAGAGGGAGAAGCAGACTCCCCACTGAGCAGGGAGCCCGATGCGGGACTCGATCCAGGGACTCCAGGACCATGACCTGAGCCGAAGGCAGCCGCTTAAGCGGCTGAGCCACCCAGGCGCCCTATACCTTGTTTTTAAACATAGATGTGGAATATACCATATTCTGATTCTTTCATTTTATTCAGTCTTTTTATGGTAATCCTATTTTGGCTACACAGTATTGTGCAGTAAGGATATATCACCCTTTACGTAAACATTCTCGCATTATGCATATGTGCCTCTCCTGGGCACCCCCCATTATTCTGTTACAGTGCTGTACTGATGATTTTTTTTTTTTTTTTGAGGGATCTTGATATACACATCATTTTAAGTCTTTTAATAAGGGGGATGTCTGGAACAAAAGATAAATTTAAGATTTTTTATGTTAACCAAACCACTTCTCCCAAAAAGCTTTCATACCAACTGTGGATGGGCGTGTATTCTTTTTTTTTCCTGCTTATTTATTTTTCATCATGATAAGCGTACTCTTTAATCCTCTACCCCGCCCCCCCCAACCTCCCCTCTGGTTAACCATTAGCTTGTTCTCTATCGTTAAGAGTCTGTTTCTTGGGCGCCTGGGTGGCTCAGATGGTTAAGCGTCTGCCTTCGGCTCAGGTCATGATCCCAGGGTCCTGGGATCGAGTCCCGCATCGGGCTCCCTGCTCCTTGGGAGCCTGCTTCTCCCTCTGCTTCTCTCTCTCTCTCTGTCTCTGTCTCTGAAGAATAAATAAATAAAATCTAAAAAAAAAAAAAAGCTAAATTTTTAAAAAAAAAAAAAAAGAGTTTTTTTTTTGGTTTGTCTCTCTCTTTTTTTTTTTTTCCATTTGTTTTGTTTCTTAAATTCCACATAATGAGTAAGATCATACGGCATTTGTCTTTCTCTCACTGACATTTCGTTTAGCATTATACTGTCTAGCTCTATCCATGTTGCAGATAGCAAGATTTCATTCTTTTCTATGGCTGAATAATATTCTCATGTTGTATATAACACATCTTCTTTTTTTTTTTTTTAAAGATTTTATTTTTTTATTCATGAGAGAGAGAGAGGCAGAGGGAGAAGCAGACTTCCTGCAGAGCGGGGAGCCCGATGCGGGACTCCATCCTAGGACTCTGGGACCATGACCCGAGCCGAAGGCAGACGCTTAACCATCTGAGCCACCCAGGCGCCCATATAACACATCTTCTTTATCCATTCATCTATCAGTGGACACTTGGGCTGCTTCCACAGTTTGGCTATGGTAAATAATGCTGCTATAAACATAGGAGTGCATGTATCCCTTTGAATTAGTGTTTTTGTATTTTGGGGGTAAATACCCAGTGGTGTGATTGCTGGATCATCGGATAGTTCTATTTTTAATTTTTTGAGAAACCTCCATAGTGTTTTCCTCAGTGGCTGTACTACTTTGCATTTCTTTCAACAGTGCAGGAGGATTCCTTTCTCTCTACATCCTTACCAACACTTGTTAATTTCTTATGTTTTTTATTTTAGCCATAAGGTAATACCTCATGGTGGGGTTTTTCTGTGTTTTTGTTTTTGTTTTGGCTTTTTTTTTCTTTAAAGATTTTATTTATCTGCCAGAGAGCGCGTGAGTGCACAAGCAGGGGGAGCGGCAGGCAGAGGGAGAAGCAGGCTCCCCGCTGAGCAAGGAGTCTGACTCAGGACTCGATCCCAGGACCCTGAGACCATGACCTGAGCTGAAGGCAGCCGCTTAACCGACTGAGCCACCTAGGCATCCCCCTTATGGTGGTTTTGATTTGCAGTTCACTGATGATGAGTGGTGTTGAGCACCTTTTCATGTGTCTGTCTTCTTTGGAGAAATGTCTGTTCATGTCAGCTGCCCATTTTTTAATCAGATTACTTGTTTTTTTAGATGTTGAATTGTATAAGTTTTTTATATATTTTGGATACTAACCCTTTATCGGATAAGTCATTTGCAAATATCTTTTCCCATTCAGTAGGTTGCTTTTTGTTGTTGATTGTTTCCTTTACTGTGCAGAAGCTTTTTATTTTGATGTAATCTCAACAGTTTATTTTTTATTTCCCTTGCCTCAGGAGACATAGCTAGAAAAATGTTGCTATGGCCAACGTCAGAGAAATGACTATCTGTGCTCTCTTCAAGGATTTTTATGATTTCAGGTCTCACATTTAGGCCTTTCATCCATTTTGAGTTTGTATGTATGGTGAAAGAAAGTGGTCTAGTTTCATTCTTTTGCATGTGGCTGTCCAGTTTTCCCAACACCATTTGTTGAAGAGACTATCTTTTTTCCATTGTATATTCATTCCTCCTTTATTAAGATTAATTGACCATATAATTGTGGGTTCATTTTTGGATTTTCTATTCCATTGATCTATGGGTCTATTTTTATGCTAGTACCATACTGTTTTAATTACCACCACTTTGTCATATAATTTGAAATCTAGAATTGTGATACCTCCAGTTTTCTTTCTCTTTTTCCAGATTGCTTTGGCTATCCGGGGCCTTTCGTGGTTCCATACAAATTTTAGGATTGTTTGTTCTAGTTCTGTGAATTTTGATAGGGATTACATTAAATCTGTAGATTGCTTTGAGTAGTACAGACATTTTAACAGCATTTTTTCTTCCAACCTATGAGCATGGAATGTCTTTCCATTTCTTTGTGTCATCTTCAGTTTCTTTCATCAGTGTTTTAGAGGGTTTTTTTTTTTTATCAGTTTTCAGAGTATAGCTAGGTCTTTCACCTTCCTAGTTAAATAGGTATTTTATTCTTTTTGATGCAATTATAAATGACATTGTTTTCTTAATTTCTCTTTCTGCTTCATTATTAGTGCATAAGAATGCAACAGATTGCATTGTACATAGATTTTGTATCCTGTGACTTTACTGAATTCATTTATCAGTTCTAGTAGTTTCCTGGCAGAGTCTTCAGGGTTTTCTATATTTAGTATTCTGTCATTTGCATATAGTGAGTAGTGAGTTTTACTTCTTCCTTACCAATGTGGATGCTTTTTATTTCTTTTTTGTTATCAACTGCTGTGTGGCTAGGACATCCAGTACTATGCTGAATAAAAGTGGTGAGAGTGGACATCCTTGTCTTGCTCTGACCTTAGGGGGAAGGCTCTCAGTTTTTCACCATTGAGTATGATGTTGGCTGTGGGTTTTTTTATATAAGGCCTTTATCAGGTTGGGCATACATCCTTGCCAGCTTTGGATACAGTATGAAAAACCTTACACAATTCGCACTTCTCTGACAACTGAAATTGACCATTTTGTCACAAATTTATTGGCCATTTGTTCCTGGTTCTTTGGAATTGCCTATTCCTGTGCTTAGCTCATTTTCTATGAGGTTATCTTTTTTCTTCTAATTTGGAAATTAAGAAACCTGGACTAGGTTGTTGATTGCCTCTAACCCATTGCATGACCCTTCCCAAGTTTGCTCCATAGCTTGCACCTCAGAAAACATCATCCACGAGCTGCTTACAATTCTCATTTCTTTTTTTCCAACCCTTTAGGAGGCAGTGATCGATACCTATGTAAGTGAAACTGCATGCACAACACTGACATGGAATTTGAAGGTCCATTAATCTTTAAAACATACTACTAGTCCAAGCAAATAATATTCATCCTGGATAAATTGAAAGCTGTGAAATATTGGCAGTTTTGAAGCCCACTGCTTGTACAGAATGAACTTCACCACAGGTTTCTTTGTGGCCTACAGAGATCAAATCTCTGATCAAATTAGTCATAGGTCAGTCCCGAGCCTCATTTGACTACAGTCCTATTAACCTGATATTTGCTTATTTTAAATGAAAGTAAAAGAACAAGGGAAGACTGATTTCTTATCCCTGTGAAGTTTACTTCTGTCCATTCAATAGTCTGAGTGATTGCTTTGTGTCAATGACGTGCTTCAGAATGTGTTAACACAGAGCATAGGGCAGGGTGCCCAGCTTCCGGACGGCGTGTCTCATTTCCATCCAGGTGACAGGTAACTTCAGATTTGGTACTTTCCCATCCAGATTGCCGTTGTCCTTGCCTCCAGCCAGTCTTAATATAGATGCTTTTGTAAAACTAACACCCTGTGGCTACACTGTTCAGACTGAGTTATTTCAAGCTTGACAGCGTGGCATAAGCCAGTTTATCTATTAGGCAGAGGACAGCACTCCTCTTGTGCCCTGTGTATTTGTCCTAAATTCCCCAGAGCAAAATGGAGCTACTCAGCCTTTTTTCCTTTCATTTACTACATCCATGATACATCCCCATCCCTACGGCACAATAGACATAGAAAATGGAAACATGGGGAAGGGAAAAGGAATGTGGGTTAAACTGTGTGTGCTGTATAGTTTCCATAGTCTCTAATTTTAAAACTACCTTTCAAATTAGTCACTATCATGCTTTACAGATGATAAAACTTAAAGTAAGTTACGGTCAAGCAGCTAGGAAAAGGTGAGACCCAAATTATGATACAGATTTGTCTTTCATGATGAAGGATTTTGCTTATGAGAATGAACTGGAGGAAATGTGGCTTATATAAGCTTTGTTTTTTGTTTTTAAGATTTTATTTATTTGAGAGAGAGCGAGCACACACACACACACGTGCAGGTGGGAGGGAGAGGGAAGAGCAGACTCAGCACTGAGTGCAGAGCCTGGTGCAGGGCTTGATCTTAGGACCCCGAGATCTTGAGCCGATACCAAGAGTCAGACGCTTAACCAGCTAAGCCACCCAGGCACCCCAATATAAGCTGTTTTGTTTTTTTTTTAAATAGGCTGTTTTAATGTCATCTACAACCAGTATCCTAACTCTGTTTTAACATTTAACCAGTTTTGGATTATATTAGAGACAATTCGTAAAATTGGATTGTGGGTAGGAATTAGACATTCTTTAAAATAGAACTTGAGAAGGAAGTCCTGAGAATCTGCAGTCATTAGACATGACTAGCCCAGTGGGGGTTTTCCAAGTCTGAGGTCACTTTACATATGACTTGTAGATTTTCTCCACTTACTAGAGTAAGAACACAAGTATACCTCTAGTGCTTGCAGAAATTAGTTTTTTTTTCTTTTTATGAGTACATGTATTATTTAATAAAGTACAATAAAACAAAATTTAGTGATAAACCTTTAAAGAAACTAGCATAAAACAAAAGTTCTAAAGTCATGAACAATGCAAAGTAAGCTTTAAAGGTTAAAACCCCAGCAAATATGAAATAACTGAAACAGGCAACAGCATGAATCCCCCCCACCACCCCCCACCCAGGGCCCTCCAAGTTGGAGAATAGTAGGACCAAATAAAACTTCAGCTCAGAAACTGATGACTTTGAAGGCTGAATGCCTTGGCCCAGCAGGACGCTTCTCACTTTCGTAATGCAGTGTCTAGGAAAAACAACCAGAAGCCAAAAACAGTAATCATCCTCTACCTTGTGCAAGTCACCTGAATGTCTGGTACTATTTCCTCACCTGTAACAAAAAAGAAAGGCTATCCTAAAGTCTATGAAGTGAAAAATGTTAGTAATGTATTTGTTAAATGTGATGGGTTAAAATTTAGAGATTGTGACACAGAACTTACTAAAAAGACTTACTAAAAAAAGTCTTACTAAAGACTTACTAAAAAGACTTACTAAAAGTCCTTCAAAATCATCATCTTGGGGTGGGGGGTGGTTGTACACATGTATGAGCATTGTTCCAAACAGATGTAGAACACTTTAAAGTTGTTTGCAGGACTAGATGGGCAAGCATACACCTTATTTTATGATCGTTTTTCTGGGAAGAATTAAACAATACTGTCCACCAGACTTGGCTCTAAAACACCAATTTTCAAAAGGCAGAGGAAAAAAAAATGTCCCTATTAAATAATTCCGGTATCTCCTTATGTTTCTTTTGGTCATGATGGCAGCATCACTGGATTAATCAAAATTTCTACATATTCTTTATATTCATTATAGCAACATTTTTAAAGTTCTAATACAATAATAAAAATTATTTTAATTCCAGAGTATTTTAATTTTTCCTTCTCTCCAGTGCTTAACCTGAAGTTGAATAGACTTTCTCCTATCCTAAACCTTATACCCTGTATCCACCTCGATTGGGAACATAAGCGAATTCGACTATATTTTAACTATGGAGTAGAATTACTGTGTACAAAAATGTCACACACGGATGGCTTGGCCTCTTTACTTCCTCTTGCCTCCATTTGACTGGAACAGGAAATCAACCACGGGGAGGCCCATCCATTATATTCTCTACTATTCTGTGTTCAGGCATTTGCATATACGTATGTATGTATGTGTATATGTATATATACACACAAATGAATATCCATGATTGATTATTTAATGGACATATAAGGATAGTTAAGTGCATTGTTAGCACAATGCATTTACCTAAAACACAGGAAGTTAGGGAAATTTCACATATGGACATTTTGTTTAAAAAAAAAGTGCAATATCCTGTTGTATTAAAGCAAAAGTTGTAGGTTCTTACATTAAACCATTAAATGTTTGGTTCTGCTTCCCTAATTTCCTGAAGCCACATCTTTCATTACTTACCAAATATACATTCCTGTAAGTAAGTAAATCCCTGGCCAGGTTCCTTCTTTGGCTCAATTTCTTTGCTATTTTTAATGTGCATAGTGCTCTCTCCTTTCAGCAGAGCCCAGGAGCCTGGGGTCAGCCGAGACCCATTCTCCTAAAACTTTACAACTCTCTACAGGCATATTTACAAAGTGTTACCTGAAAATACCAAGGAACCACTAGACATTCCATTTGTGTGCAATTCATTAAAAAGAATTTACATTCATTCTACTAGTAAGAATTATTTACTTCTCTGGCTCTGGCTTGAAAGGATATGGTAGGTGTGAGTCAACAAAACTGTCTCTGTCCTCTTCCTCCCCTTATTCATAGGCATTAGTCACTCACAGGTGTAAACCCATACACCAAAAGATCTGCGTCATAAAGTGGAGGAGATCTGAAACACAAAAGCGTAGAGTTTTGACTATACCGTACCTCTGGGGATTAAGTAAAAACCACAGCCAACAGCCAGCTCCTGAGGATTATTCTTAGTGGTAATGAGGAAAACATTTTGAACCTGGGCCTCAAATTGCAGTGTGTTAAGCAATGCAGGAACAACATGAAATGAATGTAAATTTTAACAAGTTTTAGCTTTAGGCTTCTCATTAGTGCCCTTATTCCAATTGTAATGCGCAGAATGCACCACTAGAGAGCAATCATTTCCCTTAGGAAAAACTACACAGATTTAACCACAAGAAGGTACCACTTCACATCCAGTAGAATGGCTATAAGCAAAGAAAAAGACATACAGTATTGGAAAGGATGAAGAGAAACCAGAAACCTCATACTGTGCAGATGGGAATATTCTATAGTACAGCCCCTGTGGATAAGTTTAGTAGTTTCTTAAAAATCGTTACCATACAATCCAACAATTCCAGTTGTATGAACCTATGAAGATAAATGAAAACATGTTTATGTTGAGACATGCTCATGAACATTCATGGCAGTGTTAAAAAAAAAAACAGACCAGCCTTGAAAATTCTCTGAACAGACAAAACCAATTTAGTCACACAAACAAAACTTAATTTACCTTATTTTGCAAGACTAACTTGACTTGGGTCATTTCTTGCTTATGTCTGTGAAAATCATAAGCAAAACTTGAACAGTTCCCAAAGTTGGTAGGAGGTAACACACTGACCAATTCCCTACCATTTAAGAAAATTCTAATTTAACCAAAGACTGTGAAGAATAAACAGCTGCTGCTTTCTCACTATATAAGCCACTTGATAACAAACATTCCTCTGAGCCTCATTCCATGTTTTGGTTTGAGTGCTCCCGGTGTGTGTACGAGACACTTTTACTAATTACTACTTTGGTGATGGGTTGGTTTTACTTCTGCTGTTTCTGAACTTCTGCCATGTCCTGGCAACAGAAATGGGATCCAAAGAAGACCCCGAATGTCTCCAAGGCCAGTGAACAAACAGGTGCTGGTATCCATGAAGCCCACAGAACTCACTGCTTTCTCACTAATCATGGAACTTGAGGGTAGGTCTCTCTGGCATCTGAGCTCTGCTCTTTGTTTTGAGCTCTCTAACTTTATAGTGCACACCTGCATTTTGCTTGTTGGAGCTTCTTGGTAAGTCATTCTATTCAGTGAATTGGGGGGGCTGGAATGTGATTTCCTTGTGTTTTGAAACCGTTAGAAAACAGGGCCTCTCTCAGTTTAGACATCTAAAGGCAAAGACCGTTTCCACCTGGTTTATGGATGAGGCTCTTGTGCCTTTTTGGAAAATGAGTGAACTTTTGAAATTGGGGTGGCCACTTTGGGGAACCTTTAATGTAGATAGGTCCACCTTAAGCACCCTTAAAAGAGAAGATTCCAAACCTCTCAGAGACCATGGAATGCATCCTTTCACTGATAGGCAGAAATTAAAGACAAAAATAACTCCAAAAAGAGCTCTGAAAGCATCCCTAGAACATGCAAATAAAAAATCTTTGGCCATCTGAGCATGTAACCTTAACTTTAGTCCATCTGTCAGAAACACAGTTTGGGAGGCACCTGGGTGGCTCCAGTTGGTTGGGTGTCCCACTTTTGATTTCTACTCAGGGCATGATCTTGGGGTCATGACATCAAGCCCCTCATCGGGCTCTGTGCTGGGCTTGGAGTCTGCTTAAGATTCTCTCCCTCCACTCTTGCAGGCATGCACGCGCTCTCAAAAAAATAAAAACAGCTTGGATCCAACAATTCTTTTGACTTTTGTACCTGAGACGTGGGTAAAATTTTCACAACAAAAGCTTTAAGATCTTTGTGGATGTCTGTATGTTTATGTACGCCTATGTATATTACAGGTGTGATATTTTGCTTTTTCCAGATGGTATTACCAAATTAAATTGCAGAGTTCTTTTTAATTTACTTAAAAAAAATTGTTTTATCAAGTATACTCTCAGAAGTATAGGAACTAACCCAGATGTTTTTCAAGGTCATATGATCTGAGATAATCTTAGATAAATAAAAACTTGTTTAAGTTTGCTGGTTTAATAAAAGCAGGTATGTCTTCAAAATTTGCCAAAAAGAAAAATAAGATGGTTAGTTGCTTGATGCCTACTCCAAACATGAGTGTTTAAAGCAATAACTTGAAGTTTAATTTTAACTGAATGGTGGATATTCATTGGATATCTAAATCATTTCTAAACTTATATTTAGCATTTAATGTTTACCTACTTTTGGCTTTTTAATTTTCTACAGGGAGATAAAAGATACTTGGGTCCATTAATAAACATGGTTGGTGCCACACCAAAGAATCTATGAGGAAGAATATACTTCTAGAAACTATGAGATATATTTATAAATTTGTCAACCCACAGTTGCTTTTTTCTTAGGATCTTTAATTCCTAGTGAAAACAGTTAAGAATTCTAATATATGTAATTAAAATTACTAGAAATAATAGGGATAAAAAAACAAACTGTAGATGAAAAGTAGGTAAGGAGGGGCACCTGGATAGCTCAGTCAGTTAAGTGTCCCAACTCCTGATCTCAGCTCAGGTCTTGATCTCAGGGTCATGAGTTCAAGCCCCCATGTTGGGTTCCATGCTGGGCGTGGAGCCTACTTTAAAAAAAAAAAAAAGTAGGTAAGGAAAACAATGTATTTTTTGGCTAAGGAAAGGTATGAAGGACTTGGGAGTTTTTACCTTGTTTTTTAGGGAAAAAAAAAATTTTGTCCTAAAGTAAAGTGATTGTTCCAGAAGAAGAAAGGAATCTTATGTGTGATCAAGCCAAGATTAGAATGGATTTAAGTTTTAAAAAGACTTTTAATATCAAAAGTATACTGATGCACATTAAAATTTGGTTTCCTCTCTGTTAAAAGAGCCAAGTTTTTTTCTTAGATTATTGGTCTGCTTTTAATAAGAAATTGCGAACAAAGTGGTTTTCTTAACTTTAATGTAATTTGCCTAGGAAACAAAGATCTGTATCTTATGAAAATATTTCCTGTGCTTCAAGCCCTTGAATCTTCTCTATTAAAAAAGCTAAGGTTTTTTTACAACTATGAAACTTTTATGTATTTGCCTTTGAAATCTGTCACTTTGGTTGAATGGATAACTAAGTATTGTTTCACAGTGACCAATGATCATATTGGATCAAATGTTTTAAATCTTTTGACATTTTTTGACAAACTTCCCCAAATCAAATTCTGAATGAAAAAGAGAAGTATTAATTTATTTAGGCTTATTTGATACATTAAATTGCATGGGAAACATCAAATTGCTTAACCTTCTTAGATCCTATTTCTGGGATATGTAGGTCATTAAAATCAGAAATTATAAAATTTAAGAATTTCATATGTCGGTATAGTGTTATCAGTCATAGTTTCAAGTATGATCTTAAAATATTGTAGATCATAAAAAATAACCAAATTTACTTGCCAGTTGCATCATCTTGGGGGTGTATATATAAGAATTCTTGCCAGATTTGTAAGTGGCTATTATTTAAGTCTTTTGCCATTTACAGACAGTAGTTGTTTAACTCTGATGGTTTTGCAGAAGTGTTTCTGCAGAAATGCTTCATTTTGAAAGAAATTCATGGGAAAGATCTTGACAATTATTCAGAGATGCAGGCTTCTGGCAACTTTCATAACACTGAACTGGGTAAGAATTTCTAAAGCTCTAATGGAAAACTGATTCATAAAGCTGCTAACCCAAGATGAAACAAAACAAGAATTACATACAACTAAATGAACTTATGAAGATGACTAGAATTTTTATTTCATTTAAAACACAGCTGATTCTTTAATGTTTTTTAGATTTAGAGGACCCCTTTTTCTCCTCTCTTAAGCTATCTATAACTTACAGCAATTTGGTAAAGTGTATGTTTGCAACAAAGGCTGAAGCATTTATCGCTCTCTCTCCACGGGATCTCTCCAGATTTTGAAAACCATTTAATTAGTTCAGGATCGCCTCGGTGGCTGTCAGTTGAGTGTCTGACTCTTGATTTCGGCTCAGGTCATGATCTCAGGGTTGTGAGTCTGAGCCCCGTGTAGGGCTCCACACTGGGCATAGAGGCTGCCTAAGATTCTCTCTCTCCCCCTGCCCCCCCTACCCCCGCTCGCACTTGCATGCATGCACACACACTGTCCCTCCCTCTCAAAAAAAAAAATGTTAGTTCAGGGGTGCCTGGGTGGCTCCAGTCGTTAAGCGTCTGCCTTTGGCTCGGGTCATGATCCCAGGGTCCTGGGATGGAGCCCCGCATCGGGCTCCTTGCTCACCGGGAGGCCTGCTTCTCCTTCTCCCACTCCCCCTGCTTGTGTTCCTGCTCTCACGATCTGTCAAATAAAATCTTAAAAAAAAAAAAAGTTGTTCAGTAAGAATCTGTTCTCTTTGTAACAGGACACAGTTGGGTAAGTCCTAGGCTTGGCTTCCTAGCCTCAAGCTTTTGAAAGTCCAATCTGAGATTCCTTATGAAAAGTCCCAGCAAAGCAGTCAATCCCTATTCTTGCTGCACTTGTGTAACTAATTAGGCCAACTTCATTGAAACTAGATTTAATTTGTAAACAAATTCGTCTACTGTCATTATCTCTGATCATAATGGGGAGTGATGAGAAAAATTACCTTTCAGGATAGCTGGGTGGCTCAGTCAGTTAAGCGTCTGCCTTTGGCTCAGGTCATGATCCCAGGGTCCTGGGATCAAGTCCCAAGTCAGGCTCCTTGCTCAGCGGGGAGCCTGCTGCTCCCTCTGCTTGTGTGCTCTCTCCCTGACAAATATATAAATAAATAAAATTTTTAAAAAACATAAAAATAAAATCTTAAAATTACCTTTCAATAATATACCTTTGTGGATACTGGATTCTAGTGCTGTTGTCTTTGAGGTTTGTTTTCTACCTGTAAACTAGACTAGTTCCTGAATTCTTCTAGTTTGCTCCAGCATTTGGCTAGAACTCGCCAACTAACATGTCCAGTTTTGACTTAGAATCAGTATGAAACTAAAACTGCCCTTTTCCCAGAGCCATGCAAGCTTAAAGCTGCACAACCTGATACGAGCACAAACTTCAGAGAAATCCTCACAACAGCTCGTATGTCTCATTCACATTGCAAACCAGGAAAATCTGTCAGACTCTCACTGCTTGCCCCCGCTCCATCTGAACCCAACACTAGAAATTTTCTCAACTGACAGTTCTCCAATTTGCTATTAATCTTTCTCTTTTGTTTCCACTGAAATGCGTCTGGTTAAATTATCTGTTTGTTCACATTATTTGGAGACCTAATTTAGGTGAAAGCTCAACTGAAACAGGACAGGACGAATATAAGGATGTTTTAAGTAATCACAAGGATGTGAATGCTAATTCATCATGTTGTGCCTATGTATATAAATGGGTTTCTTCTTTTTTTTTTTTTTCCAAGTGGTTGTCTCCACTCTGGAGAATTTTTCAGTCCTTTTTGGTGTTTTCCTTACAGTCATCATATTCACCTCTCCAGTGCATTGTATACTCTTGAGGGTTTTTAATGCCTGTCAGCAGCCACTGACATACCAATTATCAGACAACTGGATGAACTCAACAATAACCACAGATATGATGAAGACGGTGACTACATGGCCCTCCAGTCTGACAACTCAACTGGATGAAAACCCTGAACATGTGATTCTTTGGCGTGACTAAATTAATGGTGGTAACTGAGAATAACACTATACTGGTTAATAGTATTCTCAGCCTGCTAAGGAAATGACCAAAAGGGGGTAATTATTAAAAACAAATGGAGAGGGGCGCCTGGGTGGCTCAGTCGTTAAGCGTCTGCCTTTGGCTCAGGTCATGATCCCAGGGTCCTGGGATCGAGCCCCACATCGGGCTCCCTGCCCCGCGGGAAGCCTGCTTCTCCCTCTCCCACTCACCCTGCTTGTGTTCCCTCTCTCACTGTCTCTCTCTCTCTGTCAAATAAATAAATAAAATCTTAAAAAAAAAAAATTTAAAAAAAAAAAACAAATGGAGAGGGGCGCCTGGGTGGCTCAGTCGTTGGGCGTCTGCCTTCGGCTCAGGTCATGATCTCAGGGTCCTGGGATCGAGCCCCACACCGGGCTCCCTGCTCGGCGGGAAGCCTGCTTCTCCCTCTCCCACTCCCCCTGCTTGTGTTCCCTCTCTCGCTGTGTCTCTGTCAAATATTTAAAAAAAAAAAAAACGGAGACCAGCCTTAAAAATTCCTTGGGCCGACAAAACCAGTTTAGTCATACACAATGAACTTAGTTTATTTTGCAAGATTAACTTGACCTGGGTCATTTCTTGTTTATGCAAAACTTGAAATGTTTCCCCAGGTTGATATGAGGGGACCACTGACCAATTCCCTATTAATCGCTCGGAAGAATAAACAGTCACTGCTTTCCCACTATATAAGCTGTTTGATAATATACCTTTGAGCCTCATTCCGTGGTGTGAATGCTCCTAGGATATGCACAATAAACAATCAGTACTTTGGTGATTGGTGTTACTTCTGTTATATATAATGCTGCTGTTAAAGCTCAGAAATAGCCAAAATTTGGTAACCAACTGGTGAATGGATAAACAACATGTGTGATACATACATAAGATGACATACTATTCAGCAATAAAAATGCTATAGTATAGATTGAGGTGAACCTCAAAAAATTTATACTAAGAAGCCAGATGCAAAACTATCTAGAATACGATTTTACTTATACCCAGGAAAGGCAAATTTATAGAAAGAAACCATATTATGGTTGCTTGGGGAGAAGTGGAGATGGACTGCAAGAAGGGTCATAAAAATTTGGGGGCGAGGATTGATGAAAATGTTTAAATCTGGATTATGATAATGTTGGCACAACTCTAAACTTAGTAAATGATGGATTGTAAACATGGTGAACGAATTTTATATAAATTATATCTCAATAAAGCTGGATCTAAAAAAAGCACATTGATTTAGTATTGCATTAGAGTAGGTATTGAGAAATGAGACAAGTAGAAGGAAAATTAGAGCACTGTTAGAATATAATACAAATAGCCCTGTATCATTTCAGTCCTGGGCTCTGGTTTCCAGATAGGAAAAAAGAACATTGTTTGCAGATGAATGGGGTTGGGGAGGGGTATCAGGGAATTTATGGTCACGTAAAAATTTCATTACTCTTGGCCAGAGGCCAAAACAGAAACACTAAAAAAAAAAAAGTTGCAAAGCTTCAGGCAGAACGCAGTTATTTTCTGAATGAAAACCAATACTGTGGAGTCACATTTATGAAAGGATTTATAATATCAAGTTAAGGGTCTCGTGTATAAAACTGATACTTGAGACAAGAAGTGATAGACACATCTATGCCAAAGTAATGTTACATATCCTGAATTATCCTTTATAAATTCCTGATTTTTAAATTTACTCAAACTTCAGGGGGCACCCTGGGTGGCTCAGTGGGTTAAGCATCTGCCTTCAGCTCAGGTCATGATCCCAGGGTCCTGGGATGGAGCCCTGCATTGGGCTCCTTGCTCAGTGGGGAGTCTGCTTCTCCCTCTGCCCCTGCTTGCTCACTCACTCTTTCTCAAAATCTTAAGGAAAAAAAAAAAACTTCAGGTATGACAAGTATCTGGGACTAAAAACTGTTAAGGTCTACTAAATTTTACAAAGGGGTCTAGCTGTAATAAGAGAAAGGTAAGTGAATATCAAGACAAAACTATGCCCCTTTTTTTGGCTCTAGAGTGGCAGTGGCAACACTCAGAGTTACTAAAGACTAATTTTTTTTTTTAATAAAATACACTTTTATTTTTTAAGTAAGTGCTAGGCCCAACGCGGGGATTGATCTCATGACCTTGAAATCAAGAGTCCCATGCTGTACTTACTGAGCCAGCCAGGCACCTTCTGAAGGGCTCTCCCATTACTATTAGTTCCTGGATAAAATAACATTTAAAAATGCTTACTAGATTTTCAGGAAAGCAGGGAAACCTCCAAGGACAATATATAAGCAGGAATGGTAAGTAAACAGAAAAGCCATGGTTGTCCTGAGGACAAATGCCCTTACCAGCACTGGGATTGAGACTAAGCCTTGGATGAACAGTAAGGGGAGGAGCTGAGCCTGATACCCCAAATTAGGCCAGGAACCAAGGAGAGGGCTAAAGTGTCCCAGGGGCAGTTCCTGGCCTAGAAAAGCAAATGCAAAACCTCTCTGAGAGAACATGCCCAATTTAGAACCTCTGGATTCCCACAAGTTCAACCAAGAAAGCATTCACAAAATAAAATGACCACACATGGTGATAGAATGGCACCATAAAGAAAAATTCAGTGACAATAAACAGATTTAGGACACCCCTCCCCCCCAAAAAAACTTCAGATACTAGGATTACCAGCCATAGTTGATATAAAATTAACTATTATGAAATGCTCAAACAAAAAGAATGAAAAAGCTTTAGGCCAAGCCTATCTAAAAGAGAATGAAATAGTACTTTTGGGAATGAAAAACAGCAGTTGAAATTAGAGAGTCAGCGGTGTAACAGCAGATTAAACTTTTATTACTTCTCATTTCAGCTCTGTGTAAAGTCCCAGAAAAAGAAGTGATACTCAAAGAGTCCGTGGTTGAAATTTTCTGAGCAGAAAGATACATGACGAATACAGAGACACACATCTAGATGCATTTTAGTGAAACTACAGATCAGAACAGATGAAAAGATTTTAATAGCAGAAAGTAAAAGGAGATCCCATAGGAAGAAAAGGATAGCAGTTCACTTAAACTACAAAGGAAACCAGGTAATAGTGGAATAACTTCAAACTGTTGAAAGAAAAGTATTAACTAGTACTGTACCCAGTAAAACTATGAAGAGTAAGTGTTGTATACTTGAAACCTGCTGAGAGTAGACCTTAAGTGTTCTCACCAGATGCACACATAAAAGTAACTGAAAAAAAAAAAAAAGTAACTATGAGGTGATGGATGTATATGTGTTAAATCATGTTCTCTCTCTATATATATACACACACATACATATATATATTTTTTTAATATAATCTCTACACCCAATATGGACCTCAAACTCAGCCCTGAGACCAAGAATTGCATGCTCTGACTGAGGCAGCCAAGTACCCCAATGTTCTATACTTCAAATATACAATTTTGTCAACTACAACAAAGCTAAAAAAAATTTTTTAGATATAAAAATGGCAGTAAAATGACATTTGCAGATGAATAGAAACTGAGCGATTAACTCGAACTTCCTTAAAGTAACTTATAGAAATACATCCTTTAGAAAATAAATTACCTCAGAAGGAACCACTGAGATCACAAAAGAAAAATGATCAAAGTGAACCCAAATAAATATTGTTTACATGTGGATCGGAAACAACTAAAATACTGAATAACAAAGGTTGGATGAGGTGATGAATTTTAGTGTTCTAAGGCCCTCAGTGTTTAGGAAGGCATTTAATGTACTAAGTAACTTTAGATTGTTGAAGATTTCAATGCACATGTAAGGTTAACTACTAAAAGAACAGGAAGGGGTGGAGGGAAAACACACAAAAACATTAAAACAAAGGCAAAGGCCTTGGACAAAAATGGAAGTTCCGGTAAAATTTCTGACCACTTAACCTGCCCAACCCCCAAAAAACAGGACAAGTAGGATAACAAAATTAACCTATGTACAACATCCTAATTAAACTAGGTGTTTCAGGAACCCCAAAATTTGGGCAGGTATAAGACCTGTGAGAAATTAGCAACTGAGCAGGGGGAAAGCAACCAGCAATGTGAACCACAAAAGAGGGTAACATACTGATTGGAAAATTCAGAGGACTAGCTCCAGAACAGTACTGAAACTGGATGGGGTTTTGCCTTCTCAAATATTGAGAGAGCAAAGGGTTTGAGACCGGTCTGAAAAGGCTGAAGTATTTTTGGGCCCATGAACTCTCAAAACTAACCAGTGAAAGCTCCCTTCCAGGATAAAGTCCCTAGAAACAATCAAATACACATCTGAAGACACACAACTTAAATGCTCAACTCTTTTTAAAATCAGCATACACCTAAAACCTCAACACATACAACTAATCATAAAGTAGAATGTCAATACACTTCCTTTCTTGAGGAAGAGATTAGCCAAAGAAAAAAATGGCAATGTGTAGAAGATTGAGCAGCATGAACTGCTAGTTTGATATAATGCACAAATACAGAAACTGCACCAAAACAGGCTTTTTAAGAATACATAAATAAAATTTAACTCCATAATTGGCCATGAAACACGTTCAATACATTTCCATGAAGTGGAGTCAAACAGATCATGATCACTGATGAAATGAAAAATAGTAATTTAAAAATATACTTCTAAACTCATGGCTCAAAGGAAAACTTGTAATAAGCATTTAAAAAATGTTTAGAAGTGAAAATGAAATGAAATAATGAAAATAAAACTTGTGGGATCCAGAAAATGATGGTATTTTAAAAAATAAAACTTGCCAAAACTGACTTAAAAATTCTAAAATATCCTATTCTCAATAAAATAATGAACTGGTAGTTAATTTTTCCACAAAAGAAAACTGTAGGCCCCCGTGGTTTTACAATTAGGTTCTATCAGATGTTCAAAAAGTGGATTATTTCAATGTTAAGGAATTCAGAGAAAAGAATATTCCATAACTCATTCTACGAGGCTAAAAACTATGAAAACAAAGTAACAGATTAATCTCATTCCTGAGCACAGATGTAAAAGTCCTAAACAAAATATCAGCAATTAAAGTTCAGAAGTGTATTTTTAAAAAATGATCGTTCCTTAATGAGCAAGTTGCTTTAGCCCAAGAATGGCTAACATTTAAAAATTTTTAAATGTGTAATTCACCACATTACCAGATTAAAGTAGAATAAACACATTTACTTCAAGAGGAAAAGAAAGTGTTTCATAAATTTCTACCCCTATAATAAAAGCTTAATAAAATAGAAGGAAACTTCCTTGCCCTGATAAAGAGTAGCAAAACCTAGTAAAATTCAATATTGTAGGGCTGTTAGTACTCCCTAAATAACTACAGATTAAATATGATTCTAGTTAAAGAAAAAAGGGGCGCCTGGGTGGCTCAGTCGGGTAAGCGTCTGCCTTCGGCTAAGGTCGTGATCGCAGAGTCAGCGGGAAGCCTGCTTCTCCCTCTCCCACTCCCCCTGCTTGTGTTCCCTCTCTCACTGCCTCTCTCTCTCTCTCAAATAAATAAAATCTTTAAAAAAAAGAATCTCCTGTTGTTTTTCTTCCCAAAGAATTTGACAACTGATTCTAATATTTAATGAAAGAGCAAAAGGCCAAGAACACTCCTTAAAGTGAAGGGAGACTTGCTCTATAAGCTATCAAGACTTGTAATCAAGTTACAGCAATTAAAATAATGTGCCACCTTAGCTCTTGGTTAGACAAATTAACCAATAGAATGGCAAAGAAAGTCCCAAAATAGACATTTATATGGAAATTCGCCATGTAGATAAAGTCCCCAAGGAAAGGATGGATTAGTCAATAAACAGTAGAAAGAAAACCAGTTATCCACATAGTAAAAAATTAAATTGCTTCTCACACATACATAAATCAATTCCAAGGGGACTAAAGGCAAATGTGAGACTTTGACTGCTAGAGGAGACTATAAGAAATATCTTAAGCCATAGGATGCCTGGCTGGCTCAGTTGGTGGAGCATACGACTCTTGATCTCAGGGTTGTATTCCAGCCCCATGTTGGGTGTAGAGATTACTTAAGAATCTTAAAAAATGTTTTTTTTTTTAAGGATTTAAAAAAAATCTTTTTTTAGATTTGAGAGTGTGCATGCATGCACATAAGCAGGAGGAGAAGCAGAAGGAGAGGGACAGAGCATTTCAAGCAGACTCTGCACTGACTGCGGAGCCTGACAGATGTGTGGAGGTGATCTCACAACCATGAGATCATGACCTGAACCACCCAGGCGTCCCTTAAAAAAAAAAATCTTAAGACATAAAAATAACTATTTTGAATGTGTTAAAATTAACAGTAGAAATATTAGTATCCTATTATGAAGAACTCTTCTAAGAAAAAAATGACAAAAGACACCAGGAAGTATTTCACAGAAGAAACAAGAATAGTGAACACATGTTCAACTCATTAGGAAAATGCAAATTAAAGCCACAATAAAATGTCATTTTTCACCTACCAGATTGGCAAGAATCAGATCTTCTAGTAGTAAGCAAATGATAAACCATATTGTAAACTAGCACAACCATTCTGGAAAATAACTATATTATTTTTTATAAAACTGTTAAAAAGCTAATCAGGCACATACCTTACAACCAACTCTGCTTCTAGGGATACACTCTAAAGAAATTCTTGTACATCTGTATCAAGAAACTAATGAATGTTCATTTTAGAATTGTCTGTAAAAGCCAAAAACAAGGAAAACTATACCCAATTAAATTATAAAAATGAGCCTGTTGAATGGAAAAATCAAGTAACGTAAGACTGCATATTAAGTACAATACTATTTTGCATAAAGTTCACCAAAAAAAGTAAACATTATGTGGGATATATAGATATATATATATAAAGCAAAAAACAAAGTGATTGATTCAGGACAATAGTTACCTCTGGGGAAGAAGTTAAGCTGGGTACTGGAATTGGGAAGAACATGAAAGTACAGTCAATACTATCAGAAGTGTTCTAGTTCTTAATTAGTGTGTACATAGGCATTTATTTATTCATTACCTCCATACGCATATATTTTTATATATGAATCAAACATTACATAAAGAAATATAGTGACCAGTGGTTGCCAGAGGTTGGGTGTGGGGGGTGGCCAAAGTGGGGGAAGGTGGTCAAAAGACACAAACTTCGTCATAAGTCCTGGAGATACAATTACAGCATGGTGACTGTAGTTAATAATGCTGTGTTGTATATTTGAAAGTTGCCAATAAGAGGTATCTTAAAAGTTCTTACCAGAAGAAAAAATTGTAACTGTGTTGTGATGAATCTTGACTTGTTTCACAAAATATACATATATTGAATCATTATGGTGTACACCTAAAACTGTTATATGTCAATTATATCTCAGCTAAAAAATAGTGACCAGAAACACTTTTATATTGCTAAGACACTATGAAAAAGGAAATCATCTTCCCTTAAATGTATGTACACTACCTTGTAAAAGCAGATGTATAGTATAGCTGGTTAGGTGGAACAGTGGGGTTTTTTGGTCACAATACTGGTCGTAACCACTCATTAGTTATGGATCTTGGACAAGTCACTTAATGTCTTTGAATCTATTTTTTAACTGTAAAATACAGAATTATTATAAAGATTAAAATGCTATAAAGTGGTACAAACTACATTTTTTAAAAATTATATTCTCCCCTTGACTATTACCCCAATTTAAGAAACCCCCTTATAGGGCACCTGGGTGGCTCAGTCGGTTAAGCGTCCAACTCTTGATTTCAGTTCAGGTCATGATCTCAGGGTCCTGGGATCAAGCTCTGCATCAGGCTTCCTGCTCAGCAGGGAGCCTGCTCAAGGATTTTTCTCCCTCCCCCCCCCCCCCCCCCCCATGTGCTCTCTAAAATAAATCAATTTTCTCCCTCTCCCTCCCTCCCCACATGTGCTCTCTAAAATAAATCAATCTTTTTTTTAAAGATTTTATTCATTTATTTAATTGACAGAGAGAGAGAGAGATGGCAAGAGAGGGAACACAAGCAGGGGGAGTGGGAGAGGGAGAAGCAGGCTTCCCACTGAGCAGGGAGCCCGATGCGGGGCTCGATCCCAGGACCTGAGCCGAAGGGAGTCGCTTAACCGCTGAGCCACCCAGGTGCCCTAAATCAATCTTTTAAAAAAAGAAAAAGAAGCCCCTTATATTCTAAAGAGTTTGTTCAGGTAGGCTGAACTTAGCTTCCACCATTAATATAATGGAAGAGTGTTTAAAACAACAAAAACCACCAGAATTTTTGCATCAAATAATGTTTCCCCTCAAAGAAGCTATATACTTCTTTCACTAAAGTTACTATTGCTCAGGGGCGCCTGGGTGCCTCAGTGGGTTAAGCATCTGCTTTCCGTTCAGGTCATGATCCCAGGGTCCTGGGATGGAGCCCCGCATCATGCTCCCTACTCAGCAGGGAGTCTGCTTCTCCCTCTCCTGCTCCCCCTGCTTGTGCTCTCTCTCACACACAGTTGCTCTCTAATAAATAAAATCTTTAAAAAAAAAAGTTACTATCACTCAGGGTGATTTTAGAAATCTTCCATTGGAACGGTCTATTTGCGAAAAAATTTTTCCAGTAAACGAAAATCTTAATTTTTTGAGGGTAGATGTCCCCTGTTGTAACTGCAAGATATTTTTAATCAAGCTTGATGAATAAAGTACACATGGCTGTAATCAAGATTTTGGTCAAAATTAACCTGACTGGGCGCCTGGCTAAGGCACCCCTTAAAAATTTTAATTAAAAATAGCATATGACTAAAATGAGTGACAAGACTAATTCTCTTGGATGTCTTACAAAAGGATTCTTCTGGCCATCTTCAGAAAAATATTTAGCAATGGCAACATAATTGGAAAAGAAAAAACAAACTTGGAAGGACAACATTCATCCTAATGCATAAAGAATCTCATTTCTATACAAGTCTGCAGTTGCTGAAGAGACCATTGCTTTAATCAGTTACTAAGATTAGTGAAACTACTTACATTAGTTGCCTACATCCTTTATTTTTTAATTATTATTATTATTTTAAGTAGGCTCCATGCCCAGCATGGAGCCCAATGCAGGCCTTGAACTCACAACCCTGAGATCAAGACTTGAGCTGAGATCAAGAGTCAGATGCTTGGGGCGCCTGGGTGGCTCAGTCGTTAAGCCTGCTTCTCCCTCTCCCACTCCCCCTGCTTGTGTTCCCTCTCTCGCTGTGTCTCTGTCAAAGAAATAAATAAATCTTGGGCGCCTGGGTGGCTCAGTTGGTTAAGCGACTGCCTTCGGCTCGGGTCATGATCCTGGAGTCCCGGGATGGAGTCCCGGGATGGAGTCCTGTGTTGGGCTCCCTGCTCGGCGAGGAGCCTGCTTCTCCCTCTGACCCTCCCCCCGCCTCTCATGTGCTCTCTCTCATTCTCGCTCTCTCAAATGAATAAATAAATCTTTAAAAAAAAATAAATAAATCTTTAAAAAAAAATGTGATGTAAAAAAAACAGAAAACGTTCTTAACTGATAAGATATGAATTAGATTCTAAACGCATTCTCTATCATGTAAGACATGGAGAGAAAAAAGAAACAAAGAAAATTCTTAAGTTTACCCTTCGCAATAGGAGTTTATATAATTTCAACAATCTCTTATCTAGGCATTTAACAGCATTATAAATTCAAAATGTGTGTGGGAATTAAGAGAAAAAATAATATTCCTTAAAGGGAGTACAAAGTTTATTTAAACATCTAAAATAATTTAAAATAATCAGTTACACAGAGTACAATGAAATTAACCAAAACCAATACCAAGTAATTTTTTAAAGTGGCAATACAATATAGGAAAACGGTGGCTTTAATAACTTTATGGGACAATCACACAAAAGCACCTACTTCTTGAAGAAATAATAATATGCAAATTTTCACCATTTCAAAATTTTATCTCTATATCACTTTTTGGTTTTCTTATTAACATCTGAGGTTAAAATGAAAGGCCTCACAATTAAGTAGCCATATTCTTTTAATAATGTCATCTCTTTATTCCTATGAATTTAATCATCTTTTAATTGCATGATTCCTTCAGCCTGATTCTCATTTTATATCTCAAAGAATGTTTTTAATAAACTGAGTACTGGTTCCACTATTTATCTTTCATAACCATTTTCAGGTCCTTCAAAACTATGCTTCTAACGATCTACACATAATATAACAGACAGCCACATGTTTTCTTCACTTCGCTTTACTTCCCTTATGAGTAGTTCCTATTTTATGGGTAGCTAGGGTATGTTAGCATGTTAGATGACTACGGTATAGTAAAAACCAGAAATAGACATTTAACACCTTAAAAAAAAAAAAATTAACACCTTTATGTTCCTAAACTCTACACACGTGACAAAGGCAGAAATACGTTAAAGAAAAAAACCATTTTAAATAATCTTAGAAACAATAAGACCATGATCCTCTCTCCCACAAAATAAATATAACATACTAGTAACCATAGCCAGACAAGCATTATAATACAAGAATTCCAGACAGTTGAAGCCAGGTGTTGAGATTTATGCTCCACATCCAGCTAGTTATAACCAGTCCAGTGAGTACTAGAGAGTTAAATGTTTTGTGGAATGACTGAAATATGGTTATAGTTATACAAGAGAACATCGATTCAGATCCAGCAAAGACTTATGAACTTGCCTACAGGCTGACAGCAAAAAGTGGCATAATTTGGGAATTTTTAAATCTGCCTCATGAAAGACCTTCTTCTGCTAGCCTGAGATCCTCTTACAATTTTTTTTTTTCTTTTTTTGGTCTAAAATACTCAATAGACACTGGCTTTTGTAATGTGGCTTTCTACCCTACTTTACTGACAAGCCCAGGCTACATTTTAATGAGGACCATCAGAGTTAGTAGGCAATGAACTTCAGAGCTGGGTGGATGGGGGTAGTGTTCCTCAGTGCCCCAGCGTCCTTGTGAACCAGCAATGAACTACACTAAATTATGAGGCATGATGACAGGAAAATTCAGGGAGGCCTGAAAGAGAGGTACCAAAGTGCATTGCAACTACAAAACAGAATATTTTAATATTCATCATAAATATTTATACAAATATTTACATATAATGAATAAGCCATTTTATAATACTGGCTAAAACCATGGAAGAGCTATTAAGTCAGCAGGTCTATCTATATCCTGGGTTCAAATTAATGCATAGAAATATTTTCAGTTGAAGTTCAATAAATAAATATACTGAAGGTGATTAAACAGAAAAAACAGGAAATTTCAATTTTGCTCTGTTTTTAACAATATCTTTTATTGGTAATAATGGACTTAAACTAATCAGTAAACCATAATCTATAAAGAATTTTTGTAAAAATGCATTCATTTTCTGATAATAAATACATCCAAATTGCAGTTTTTTTAAAAACCAGGATGGTGGAAAAGAGCAAAATGGAAAGGTAATAATCCTGGGCTCAAAACCAAATGATTAAATCAAAGACAGAAATATTTTCAGATTCCTCTCAGGGAGTCATGTAATCGGCACCATTTCTTCTCAGGGTCTCTCAACTGGACAATAGAGTAATATCAACTCTAAAGCCTTCTCCTCTAATATTTCTTCTGGTTCAATTTTTGCTAATATAAAACAAATCCTTTTTGCATGAGATGAAAAAATAAAAGTGTAGATTTATTCAGATGGGATTAGTTCAAACAGATATTTGGTGCCCTAAACAAGTCAAACTGAAATTAAGAGCTTCTTACAGCACTCCCATAAAGCTTCTGAAAATCCAGCCAAGTGGCACTGAGAAAGAGTAAACATTTTTTCTACTTCTGTAAATATCCAAGAAATTGAAAAATCGACATCTAGAAAAAAGCAAGGCATAAATTCATCAGCACCAAGTAGAAATGATCTTCAAAAGGAGGTCTTTTATGTGTCCTGATATACTTGTGTTGATGAATAGGTTCTAATCTCCCCTCTAGGAAAAGTCCACTGCCTACAGTTAACACTTTTAGGCAAAAGAGAAGGTAAAACTCAGATAAAATAGAAATGATTCCATTTTACATTTTGATTTATCCAAAATGTCTTTAAAGAGGGATTTCAAGGTTTTGGTACTACTTTAAACATTTTTCAGAGGAAGCATGGTTTCAGGTTAGATTGTTTTTCTTCCCTATCCCATTATTTGCTAAAGCGGGAAGTATCAAATTTACTTTTATTATAACAGATCTTCAGCTACCATTCTAAATGTTGCACTTAGTCACAATACAACAGTTTCCATTTAAAATAAGACTCTAGCAGTAGTGAAAACTATTATTCAGAGGTGGTCATACAAGATCCTGGTTGTCCTTCTTGCCTATCAAATATGACCCAAATTGTTGGTGGCTGGAGCTCAAATCACATACAATCAACCACATTATTGGATCCATGGCCTACATCTCGAATTTGGCTGGTTAAACAGGCACACACAGCTACGCCCGCTCCAGCTCTGCAGTGAGACACAGATCCAACCAGCTCCCACCTGAAGAGACAAAGGAGAAAGTACGTTATCTTAAAGCATGATTTACTTTGCTCAAAATACCAACCATAGACAAAAACTCCCTATTACTGGGACTGGTTCTGAAAGACAGCAAGGTTCCTCAGGGAGATAAGATATCCCTAAGGTTTTATCTTAATAGGTACGTCTATAGGATTTTAGCACTCTGGAATAAGCATTTACTGGAAGATCCCATTAAAGCATACAGAAAAAATGAAAATTACCTATTCAACACTGGATCAAATGCTTCCACTGTATTTAAGTATGCATTGCCATTATGCCCACCAACTGCAAAGATTTTGCCCATCACTGTTGCAATCCCCACTCCACCCCTGGGAGTGGTAAGTGCTGCTACATAATCCCATTTGTTGTTTCGAGGATCATACCGCTCAACTGAACTCAGAGGAGAATTATCATCAAAACCACCTATATATATATATATAAAAAAAAAAGATTTTAAAAATAGTACTACATTTCATAGAAATTAACTATTAAATCTCAATCCAATAGCTTCTACAACCCAATCTTTTAAAAACATTTTAGAAAATAGAGAAAACTGGGAAAAAATTCACCCCAATACCTATCATCACTACCAACTCCTATTAGACATTTTTCTATAATTTGAGATAACTTAGTATTTGACCTCAATACTAAGATTAAAAATCTTAAAATAGAAAAACTGAAGTCCCTGTATCTAAGCAGATAATTTAGGAGAAAAAAAAACCCCACAACATTCATAATTCGTCCTTTACCTCCTAGAGGTAAGTAAGATAGTATTGAGATTCCTTCTCTGTATGTTGTTTATTATATTTTTAAACAGTAAGAGTGCCTGAGAAGAGAATAAACTACCACTGAATCATTTGACTCAAAAGTTTTCCAACTGTTTCCCCTAATACTGTAATTGTCATCATAATTACAGAGACGGCTATGAATGATCTCACCAATTTTTGCCAAAACTACATCTTCATGCTACATATTCTAGATGATGACAGTTCT
The DNA here is from genome assembly GCF_002201575.2 of Neomonachus schauinslandi. Lineage (NCBI taxonomy): Eukaryota > Metazoa > Chordata > Mammalia > Carnivora > Phocidae > Neomonachus > Neomonachus schauinslandi. Next base: position 133,087,421 of record NC_058404.1, on the reverse strand, counting down.
CTCTATACATCATCCTAACAATGCTACTTATTATATTCCTGAGGGTTAAATATAGAGACTGTTATTTTGACAGTGTTCTTTCCCTTAAAAATAAATGTGCCTCTTTTTAGACTCTCATCTCTTACTACATGAGTAATAACTCTCTTCAGCAACTAAGCCTATTTTCCTGAGGATAGGAAGTGTTGCTATTATGAGCAGTCTATTCAGAAACAAGGTCAGTTTAAAAAAAAAACAACCTACAACAGTTAACTTCTCTAATGGTTTAATTAAATCAATTTAACTGAAATAAAATTCACCAATTTTATGTGTGTAACTTGGTAAATATTGACAAATGTGTACAGCAGTATCCTCACCACCGCAACCATGATACAAAACATATTTCATGACAATAAAGGGTTTAGCTCTCCTAAGTAGGGAGCTGTGAGAGGTAGCAACTGTGTACTGCAAGAACTCTGGTTTCTCATAGACCCAAGTTCAAATTCCAGCTTTGTCACTAGTTTAGAAGGCGTGTGACTATGAGATAAATTATTCACGCTGAGTCTTTGCTACCTCACAGAGCTGTGAGGATCAGACAAGATCTAAAGTAAATTATGTTACCTATATTTCCAAGCACTGGAATATTCAGCATTACTTCTATTACTTGCAGATATTTCAATGCTAATAATATCCCACACTCTCTTACCAAGAACTGTAAGTTATGTAATACCAAAGAGTTTACATCAACATAAGTGCGACATATGCTAGTTACAACCTCTCTGAACAATTTCTTTCTCTGTAAAGGAGGAATTACTAACCACAATACTGCCATCCATTTAGTGGGTAACGGATGCAGTCTGAGATGCTTCACATATACTATCTCTAATTCTTAGAATAATTCTCTCAAAGATAATTCTCATTATTAGTTCTCATTAATAATTTTCATCATTATTCCCATCTCATAGTTCTTTAAAACCTTGCTACTGGAAGTGTGCTGAATGGACCAGAAGCAGCACTGATTATCATTTGGGAGCTGTTAGAAATACAGAATCTAGGGGCGCCTGGGTGGTTCAGTCGTTAAGCGTCTGCCTTCGGCTCAGGTCATGATCCCAGGGTCCTGGGATCAAGCCCCACATTGGGCTCCCTGCTCCGCGGCGAGCCTGCTTCTCCCTCTCCCAGTCCCCCTGCTTGTGTTCCCTCTCTCGCTGTGTCTCTCTCTGTCAAATAAATAAATAAAATCTTAAAAAAAAAAAAAAAGAAATACAGAATCTGGGCTCCACCCCTGCAGCTTAACAGTATCTTCAGAATATTCATACGCATATTAAAGTTTGAGAAAGCAATGCCCTATGGTTCCTTCCAATTCTGCAATTCAGTAAGTAAAAAGCAAGATAGGGATACCAGCAGCCATTATGCATATGAAATAGCCATTGCTTTGCTTAAAGGAGTCAACATAATTCCCTTGAAATGAAGATGAGAAAAAAATTTCTTAAATCTTTAAAGATTTTAGCAAAGCACATTTGTGTTCTTACATTAAAAAATATATATCTTATTTAAATATAATCCTCTACCTTAGATGCATTTGCTACTCCTAAAACATGAAACATGAAGGCATAAACAAAAAAGCATGAATGTGAACCTTAGTAATTTGAAAGCCAATCTTAGGACTATTCCATTTGAGCCTAAATGCAATATAATTTGTGTTACTGTATTGTCTTATGACACTACCACTGTACATCCTGCAATAAATTAGAGAAATACCATCCACTCACCAACAACGTACAAGCAACCATGGAGCTCACTGACTCCATTGCCTGCTCTTCGTTGACCCATTTCTTTAACTTCTATCCACTTGTCCAGATGTGGATCATACCTCTCCACACTAGATAAAGAAGCTACTCCATCATTGCCACCTACTGCATAAACATGATTCTAAATAAACAAAGAATAAAAACACATGACATTAGACTTTTAAGTGATTTATGTGGTCCTATCGGTAGACCAGAATGTGTAAGGAAGCAGTGTTTCATGAGATAATATGGTATACAATCATTATCTGCATCCTGGAGATACGAATAGAGCAGACCTTTTGTTACTTATCAGGGCATCAGGGCTATTATACGATGCAATCCACGAGCCAACTGCCACATAACTTACTACAAGAGCCACAGAGCCAACTCCTCCACGGGGACTATTCATTGGTGCCACTGTACTCCACTGATCAGATTCTATGTCATATCTTTCCACATCATTGAAGCAAGTGTTGTCATCTAACCCTCCAATTGCATAAATTGGACCTCCCAAGGAGGCCAAGGCAATTCCTCGCCTGCAAAGACAATAAAACATACTTTAGCATCCGGTTTTGTTTCCAGGAAAAGGTAGTAAAAATATGCTAAAGAAAGTCATTTACTTCGTTAAACCTCAATGAGGTTTTTTCCCCCATTATTTTTAGATTTATCAAGGCTTTTGAATAGATGGCTACAAGGTTGCCAAATTGTGTGACTATATGTGAACAGTGCCCTCTGGAGTTTTATAATGCACAGCCTACACAGGTTACCTTAAACTCAAAAGAAATAAAGTGAAACCCAACAAAATAATATAAATGGAATCCAAAACATTCAACAGTAAAACACTGCATAATGAGAGATTAATGAACTGACAGAAATGTTTTGCTGTGGAGGTCAGAAGTCAATCTCATTTCTAAATTCAAGTCATTGCAGAGCACTTTTTTTTTTTTTTTTAAAGATTTTATTTATTTATTTGACAGAGAGAGACACAGCGAGAGAGGGAACACAAGCAGGGGGAATGGGAGAGGGAGAAGCAGGCTTCCCGCGGAGCAGGGAGCCCGATGAGGGGCTGGATCCCAGGACCCCGGGATCATGACCTGAGCCGAAGGCAGATGCTTAACGACTGAGCCACCCAGGCGCCCCAGAGCACGTGTTTTGATGCAGGGTTTCATGGTACGACACAAAAGAACATCAATTTTTATATTACAAGCTTTATATCACATTGCTTAACTTCTGAAGGGCATTTATTTCTCTTCTTCGAAAGAGGGAGACTTAGCCCTTGTTAAAAGCTAATTCACTGTAATGATCAGAAAAAAACTATACCAATTTCTTAAAAAACACTACAGCAATAAAAAACTGAACTATTCTAAAACTATAAACTACCACTGACTTGGTATGTACTTTGGACAGTGTATTTGATAAACCTCTACCTTGCTTCTTCATCTGTAACCCATTTGAGAAAGGAGCAGACACAGGAGATAACAGAGATAATATAGGTAAAGCACTTAAAAGTGACTGGCCCATTGTTAGTGCTATGTTATTAGCTATATTACTGGAGAGTACAGCTGGTCAACCGAGATTCTAAGTTTACCAAAGAGAATCCTAAAAGGGATTCTTAAGGGTAACGTTGTTACTCATTTTCAATCCCCTTCATCTCTTTTCTCTTGAGAATAGAGCAAACACTGTGGCTATAAAAATTTGCAGGTGTGTAAACGTGTGTGCACTCTAGAACATACAGGTATTATAATAATGACAGATGTGTACCTAGTAAATATCGCACCCCCTCACCATCCCAAACCAAAATAACTAATAATGTTATTTCCTACTCCTCAAAACTCCCTTGATTTTCATGAAATCACACATTTGAATTCCCTCCTAAATCTCTGGCTGATGCTATTCTGTTTCCTTTATCAGTGCCTTCCTCTCTACCCCATCATTAAATTATCAAGTTCCCTAAAGGCCTATTATCACTTAAACGCTCTCTCCCAAGGCAACCTCATTCTTTCCATGGATTTATGATAACTCAAATGTATATTTCCAGACATATATCCAACTTCTACCTTAAATCTGTCATGTTAGCTATTCAACCTTAATTTTTTTGCAAGTGAGTGAGGAGGGAGGAGGGTAGAGGAAGAGGGAGAGAGAGAATCTTCAGCAGGCTCCCCGACACAGGGCTCAATCTCATGACCCTGAGATCATGACCTGAGCTGAAATCAAGAGTCAGACGCTTAACCAACTGAGCTACCCAGGCACCCCTCTTCAACCTTAACTTTAATCTGAGATGGAACTCACTGCTTACTTCCCTGTGATAGGCAAATTTTAAGATGTACCCCCCACACACCCCCAGTATATTCATCCTCTAGTTTTATTCCCATGCTTATACTACATTATATGGCATAAAGGAGATTACTTGAATAGTCCCAATCTAATCACACAAGCCCTATTAGAGAGGTTTCTCCAGCTGGTAGCAGAAGACAACTCAAAAACTCAAAGAATGAGATGGATTCTGCATGCCACTGCTTGTTTGAAGACAGACAGGAGCACCTGGGAAGGACCTGGGAGTGGCTTCTAGGAATTTAGAGTGACACCTGGCAATAGCCAGTAAAATTGAGAAACTCAGTCCTACAGTCTCAAGGAAAGGAGTTCTTTTTTTTTTTTTTTTAAAGATTTTTTTTATTCATTCATTTGAGAGAGCGAGAATGAGAGAGAGAGAGAGAGAGAGCACATGAGAGGGGGGAGGGTCAGAGGGAGAAGCAGACTCCCCGCCGAGCAGGGAGCCCAATGCGGGACTCGATCCTGGGACTCCAGGATCATGACCTGAACCGAAGGCAGTCGCTTAACCAACTGAGCCGCCCAGGCGCCCTCAAGGAACGGAGTTCTATCAATAACCTAAATGACCTTGGAAGTAGATTGTTTCCCAGAGCCTCCAGATAAGAGCTTAGCCCAGCCTACACCTTTATTTTGGCCTTGTAAGACCCTAAGTGGAAAACCCAGTCAAACTTGCTAGACTTCTGATCTATGGAACTGTGAGCTTTAATAAACAGATACTGTTTTAAGCTGCTAGGTGTGTGGTAAATGGTTTCACAGCAATAGAAAACAAATACACCCATCACAAGGGAAACAAAAATTTTATCCTGTTGTCTTTTTTTTTCCTAATGCAGAAAATTATACCACTATCCACACCCAACTGCTTAAGCCAAAAACTGAAGGATCATCCTTGCTTCTTGTTCTTTCCACCTTACACATCTGATTATCATAAAATCTTGTTGATTGTATACTTCTGAATTATACCTCAAATATGTCCTCTCTCTCCCAACTTTTTCCACTTTAGTCCAAGCCACCATTATTTCTTGACTAAAATATTACAGTAACCCTGTTGGTCTCCCAAACTGTTTTTACTCTGGTCCTCCTCAAATCCTTTCCCCATTTCATTCCCTATTAAAAACATATATATATATATAACGTGTGTGTGTGTGTGTGAGAGAGAGAGAGAGAGAGAGAGAAAGCTCACCAGATAAAAAAAAACCTCTTGGCAAACCTGAAAGGCCCTCATCCTTTCCTATTCTTTCAGCCTTATTTTTTCACACCATTCATCTTGATCTTTCAGCCATACTGGACTTCCTTAATGCTCTCTGCTCTTGTTGACTTCCAGATTTTCAGACTTCATTTCTTTCCACCCATCACCCTTCTATCCACCAACACTTAACCAGAATAAATTCTTCTATTCTTTCAGATCTTAATTTAAATGGAACTTAAGATTTTTTCCATTCTCAAGCACCCTTTGCTTAGAATTATTGCCCTTGGGGCACCTGGGTGGCTCAGTCGGGTAAGCATCTGCCTTCAGCTCAGGTCATGATCTCAGGGCCCTAGGTTGGAGCCCCACATCATGCTCCCTGCTCAGCAGGGGGTCTGCTTCTCCCTCTCCCTCTACCCCTCCCTCTCCCTCTGCCCCTCCCCCTACTCATGCTTGTTCGCTCTCTCAAAATCTTTTTTTAAAAAAAGAATTATTGCCCTTGTAATTATGTCTTTATTTGTATCTTTCCTTACAGAATGTAAGATCTACAGAAGTAGACCCATGAGATCATAACCTGAGCTGAAATCAAGAGTCAGACACTTAACTGACTGAACCACCCAGGAGTCCCTGTTGCATGTCTATACACTAATAATGAAGCAGCAGAAAAAAAAATTAAGAAAACAATCTTGTTTACAACTGCACAAAAAAGAATAAAATACCTAGGAATAAACCTAACCAGAGGTGAAAAACCTATACTCTGAAAACTATAAAACAATGATGAAAGAAATTCAAGACAACACAAATGGAAAGATATTCCATGCTCATGGATAAGAACAAATTGTTAAAATGTCTATCCTACTCAAAGCAATCTACAGATTTAATGTAATCCCTATCAAAATATCAACAGCATTTTTCACAGAATTAGAACAAACAACCCTAAAATTTGTATGGAACCACAAAAGACCCTGAATAGCCAAAGCAATCTTGAAAAAGAAAACTGGAGGTGTCATAGTTCCAGACTGCAAGTTATATTACAAAGATGCAGTAATCAAAACAGTATGGTACTGGCACAAAAAGAGAAATATAGGTCAATGGAACAGAATAGAAAGCCCAGAAATAAACGCACAATTATATGGTCAATTAATCTTCGTAAAAAGAGGAAAGAATATGCAATGGAAAAAAGAGTCTCCTCAACAAATGGTGTTGGGAAAACTGGACAGCAACATGCAAAATGAAACTAGACCACTTTCTTTCACCATACACAAAAACACACTCAAAGTGGATTAAGGACCTATATGTGAGACCAGAAACCATAAAAATCCTAGAAGAGAGCAAAGGCAGTATTTCCTGACACTGATTATAGCAACATCTTTCTAGATATGTCTCTTAAGGCAAGGGAAACAAAAGCAAAAATAAACTATTGGGACAACATCAAAATAAAAAGCTTCGGCACAGCAGAGGAAACAAACAAAACTAAAAGGCAACCTACTGAATGGGAGAAGATGTTTGCAAATGACTTACCCAAAAAAGGGTTGGTATCCAAAGTCTCTAAAGAACTTATCAAACTCAACACCCAAAACCCAAATAATCCAGTTAAGAAATGGGAGCAAGACATGAATAGACATTTTCCCAAAGAACACATCCAGATGGCTAACAAACAAATGAAAAGATGCTCAACATCACTTATCATTAGGGAAATCAAAATGCAAATCAAAACCACAATGAGATATTACCTGACACCTCTCAGAATGGCTAAAATCAATAACACAGGAAACAACACTGTGGGCAAGGATGTGGAGAAAAAGGAACCCTTGTGCATTGTTGGTGGGAATGCAAACTCGTGTAGCCACTGTGGAACACAGCATGGAAGTTCCTCAAAATATTAAAAATAGAACTACCCTGGGGCGCCTGCGTCGGCTCAGGTTATGGTCCCAGGGTCCTGGGATCGAGCCCTACATCGGGCTCCCTGCTCCGCAGGAAGCTTGCTTCTCCCTCTCCCACTCCCTCTGCTTGTGTTCCCTCTCTCGCTATCTCTCTCTGTCAAGTAAATAAATAAAATCTTAAAAAAAAAAAAAAAATAGAACTACCCTAAGATCCACTACTGGGTATTTACCCAAAGAATACGAAAACACTAATTCAAAGGGATATAGGCACCCCTATGTTCACTGCAGCATTATTTACAATAGCCAAACTATGGAAGCATCCCAAGTATCCACTGACAGAAAAATGGATAAAGAAAACGTGGTGTATATATGTATGTGTGTATACACACACGCACACACACAATGGAATATTACTCAGCCACAAAAAAAGAATGAAATCTTGCCATTTGCAACAACATGGATGGAGCTACAGAGTATAATGATAAGCGAAATAAGTCAGCCAGATAAAAACAAATACCATATGATTTCACTCATATTTGGAATTTAAGAAATAAAACAAAGGGGAAAGAAGAGACAAACCAAAAAAACAGACTCTTAAATACAGAGAACAAACAGGGGAGATGGGTGGGGAATGGGTGAAACAGATGAAGGGGATTAAGAGTACACTTATCTTGGGTGATGGCTATTAAGGAGGACACTTGTGATGAGCACAGCTCATCATGACCTCAGCTGAAGGCAGATGCTTAACCGACTGAGCCACCCAGGTGCCCTGAGGGATATTTTTTTAATATGTTAAAATACCTATGCCTTAGTCCTAAAGCCAGTATCTCATTTAATAGGGAAACATTAGAGACATTTCCACTAAGATCAGAAATAAGACAAAAACAACCACCATCTCTGCTACTATTCACACTGTATTAGATTAATAGGCAATATAAATAGACAAAAAAAAAATTCAAAGCATAGGAATATGTGGAAAAACTGGCAAAAGTTGAATAACATCTATATTAATTAATATCATTGTATTAATGTTAGTTTCCTGGTTTCAATAATTGTACTATGATGGTGTAAGATGTCAACATTATGGGAGCTGGGTAAAGAGTATACAGCAGGATTTCTCTATCTCAGCACTACTGATATTTGGGGTGGGGAAAATTCTTTGCTGTGGGGGGGCTTTCTTGTGCATTATAGTATTTATAGCAGCATCCATGGCCTCTCCCAACTAGGTGCCAGCAGCCCTCCCCCAACATCCCACCCCCAAACTGTGACAACCAAAAATGTCTCCAGATATTGCCAAGTATTCCACAGAGGAAGTAAAATCATCTTTTGCTAAGAATCACTGGTAAACAGGAACTCTACTATTTTTGCAACTTTCCTTAAATATAAAATTATTTGAGTTAAAAAAAAAAAAATCAATGCTCAGGTTTAGGTGGAAACTATGTTAATTGTTACCATATTCTAAAACAAAAAAATATAAAATATATTCTCAAGAAAGAAAATATAAAAAGTTATAACAAAGCATCACACTGGATGCTAAATTTAACAAAATGTGTTTAAGACAGTATTTAAAGTTTCTAAAAACGTAAAAAGTAGAAAATTGGCCCCTTCAATTATTGAAAGCTTTATTTTCCATCAACAAATCAAAAAAATTTCCATGCTGATGCACCTCTTTGTGTTCATTGATGCCTTCATCATCCATTTATTAGTGAGAGGATCAAACATCTCCATGCTACCTAAATGTTCATTTCCATCATGTCCACCTACTGCGTACACTTTACCTGTCAAACAGAGAAGCATTTTCATGATTCCAACTTAAGTAAATTGATAATTATTTATGTGTATAATATATACATAAGATCAAAATATAATTAGAATAGCTTGATAATTTTCAACAAATATTCTTCTGTTCAACATCATGAATAATGTCACTTAAATAGTCAAATGAAAATAATCATAAGCTTCTACTTAATAAAATGCCAGGAACATGCTGTTAGATATGAAGTTATTTAAATGCTCAAACACTATCCCTACTTTGGTTTCCCAACTTTTTATTACTAAGTAGATGAAATCACTAATATGCTTTCAAAGAATGTTTAATAAAATTTAAAAATGCTCAATGTTATATGAAGAAAATACAAAATTCAATACAGTATGATCAAACTTTCTAAATGAAGTTATTAAAAATACACATACAATAAATAATTTTAAAGGTTACATATAAGAATGTCAACTGTGACTTGTTTTATTAGAATGTTTTCATATTTTCCCAAAAAGAATTTACACTTCTATAATCAGAAAAAAAAAGTTATTTTTTTAAAGTCCCCTAACAATTTACCCATGGTTCTGTAATTATTTCATTTTCAGTAACCAGTAAAAAAAACTCTCATTTCAATAATTAGGTATAGAAAAGAGCTGATATATATTAAGTTCAATAAACACTTTTTGTAGTTTGATTATTTTACAAATATAACTCAGAAGAGTTTAACTCTTTATTTTAACTCCCTTTCCCCTAATACTCCTCTCCCAACAAGCACCTACATGCAAGAGATTATTCATTGAGCATCTATGGGCATAAGGCAAGTAAATAAAAAATCACCACACAAATATTTTATTGATATAGTGAAAATTTTAGAATTTAACAATTTTCTTACAGAAAGAAATTCTCAACGTTTAAATATTTTAAAAGAATGTTATCATCATATGCTATGACTTAAGACAATAATGGACCCACCTTCCACAGAGATTACACCCACGTGCCGCCTTCGACTATTCATTTCTGGCCCAAAAAACCAACTGTTTTTGTTTATAGAATAGCATTCAATACTGCGAAAGGGGTCACCAGATCCACCTCTACCACCTACACAAAACAGCACACCTAAAGGTAAAGCCAGAAAATACAGATCAAAATTATAGCTCCCTAATTTTTTTTAATTAGTGTGGAAAAAAATACTTAGAAAGTCAAAATTTTGATGAACTGCTAAAAAAATGAGTTATTTGGATAACTTCAATGTCATTATGTTACTAAAAATCTAATTTTTCCCCTTATTTGAATTCCTCAAAGAATAGGATAGATACATCAGCTATCTCTGTTTGCTAACATCCCATTATAGTATGGTTTAGATTTTCACCCACTCTGTAAAATTGCTCTTGCTAAGGTCATAACTACAACCAATAAACTCTTAATTTCTTTTTTTTTTTTTTAAGATTTTATTTATTTATATTTGAGACAGAGAGCGTGAGAGCACGAGAGCATGAGCTGGGGGAGAGGTAGATGGAGAGGGAGAGGTAGGCTCCCCGCTGAGCAGGGAACGTGATGTGGCCTCGATCCCAGGACCCCAGGATCATGACCTGAGCCAAAGGCAGATGCTTAATGGACTGAGCCACCCAGGTGCCCCTTAAGTTAATTTCTTATTGAATACAAATGCAACACTCAATATGCTGATCACCCTGCTTTTTGGGAAACTCCTTAACTCTCTTGATTTCCATAATACTGAAGTCTTTTGTTTCCAATAATTTCTCTTCCCTATGTTTCCCATGTTTCATCCTTTGCATACTTCTCACATACTTCCTATGTTCACACAGGAAAAGTACATTCCTTGATTTTAAATTCCATCTGTATCATAATGCCTTCCAAGCTACGTATCTAAGCCACATTTCCACTTGATGTCCCACAGGCACCTCAAATCCAACTTATTCAAAAGGATCACCCTTCCTCGCCTACCTGAAACCTCTTCCTTCCCCAGGGGCCCTGCCCTTCCTCTCCCTCACAATTCCACTGCTTCCTCTCCCTCACAATTCAGGCCCTCATCTGCTATTACCCAACTACTGCAAAATCCTGTCCTTTCTTATCACTTAGTAGTCTTTTTGCTTTCAGACCTTCAACAGAGTAAACTAATGAAAAGGCTCTCTCAACAGCTTTCTATTACCTAAATCAGTAGTTTCTAAAAACTTTAGCCAATGCCACTAAATTGTAGAGTTAAAAATGGCTAAAATGACAATTTTTAGATTATACATATTTCACTGCAATCTAAAAAAACCAAAAAAACTCCAGTGTGGTTCAACAATCACCTGGAAGGCATAAAATAAACCACAGACTGACGGTCCTGACCTCCAGAGTTTCTGAATCAATAGGCGTGGGGTAGATCCAAGAATTTATATTTCTAACCAGTTCCCAAGTGAATGCTTATGCTTCTTTTATACTTTGAGAACCACTGCCCTACAGGATAAAACCCAGCACAGCATAAAGGCCTTGCACTGTCCATCTAATCTTCTCCCTTCCTTTCTCTTAAACTTCATGTTCCCGCAACATGCATACAGGGCTCATCCTCAATGTTCCAATGCCAATTTTTGGTAACTATCATTCACTTAACACAGTACAGAAATGATCCATTATGCTGATATCTGTCTCCAGAGTCTAAGATAGGTTAGGACTGTATGTTAAGCATTTTGTACTAATCAGGGCTAGCACAGTGCCTGGCATGTGCTAGGCATTAAACAGATGAAAAATGAACTGAATACCCCTTTCCTTAACTGGCACCTAGAAAAACATCTGTTTATTATTGAAAACTAAGACTGAGGTTTACTTTCTCTATAAAACATTTTCTGACCCTTCCAAGGTAAAAATAACCACTCTTTTGTGTTCCCCACTATACTTATATCAACTTCCCTTTACCACTTCATTGCATTTATTTATTCACATGTCTATCTCCCTATATTGGACTGCAAGTTCTCTCAAAATAGGACTGCTATATTCTAGGTGTATCTGCATTTCTGATGCCTACCCCAGAACCTGGCATGTGGTAGGTACTAAATAAATATTGGCTGAATGACTGTATTAAAAAATGTACAGAATTGCTTGTGTCATCTTTTCCAACTCAATCCTTGATTTTCCAAATCAATACTTTAAGTCAAAGAAATTTAAAGTTGGAAGAGGCTTTAAAGATCATGTAAATCCAAATAATTTATAAATAAACAGGCCTTCAGAGATTACAAAATCTGCCCCAAATTATATTTAATGGCACAGCTGGAATTATAATCCCAGAATGTAATCTCAATGATTGAATAGATTTTCAGTAGAAACTAGTATTTCATTCCACGTTCACCTAGGAACGTGGAATGAAGGGGGGGGGGAAGCTAAAAATGGAACAAAAAGATCAGGATATAAATCCTTTCTATGCTATTTCTCTGTGTGGCCTTGGGCATGTTTTTAGCCTCTCTGAGTCTTAGTCTCTTCATCCATAAAATGGAATAACACCATCTATCTCACAGTAAGTATTGAATCCTACACTAAAACCTACTCATTAAGTTCCTGCAATCATGTAAGAGATCATGTATACAAGGGTCTACTATATGCCTACTATATGCATATAACTCAGGCTACCAAGGTGTTGTTTAAATTTAAAACTTAAAGAGGAATTTAATTAAATACACTGACTTCCTGAAACAGGATTCACAACTTAAAAAAAGCCCTACACTTCAAAAAATTTAATTCTTGACATCAACCTATAAAAAGAGGAGAATAAGCAGTCCTTTCTATGTTAAACTACAGTTCACACTTGAACAACCCAGGACTTATGGATGCCAACTTCCTGTGTAGTTGAAAATCTGCATATAACTTTTGACTCCCCCCAAACCTAACTCCTAATAGTCTACTGCTGACTGCAAGTCTTACTGGTAACATGAACAGTCGGTTAACACATTATTTTGTGTATGTATTATATACCATATTCTTACAATAGAGTAAGCTAGAGAAAAGAAAATGTTATTTAAAAAAAATCAAAAGGGGGCACCTGGTTGCCTCAGTCAGTTAAACATCTGACCCTTGACCTCAGCTCAGGTCTTGATCTTAGGGTTGTGAGTTCAAGCCCCTCACTAGGCTCCATGCTGGGTGTGGAGCCTGCTTAAAATTAAAAAAAGAAGAAGAAAGAGAGAAGACATTTATAGTGCTGTAAAAAAATGTACATATAAGTGGACCCATGCATGTAGTTCAAACCCATGTTGTTCCAGGGTCAACTGTATTTAGAAGAACAACTTCTTCATAGGTACATATATGACATTCACATTTTCTTTACCTAGATAAAATCCCACTATTCATAATCAAGTATGGCCCTTTGTTGTTATTTTTAGGCTGTTCCACAGATCTCTTTATTTGATAACTATACTGGGTAGCAACAAATGCAGATAAACTCTGTTCAGAGTACCACTTCCTGAATTCCTGGACTTTAATTTATCTTCCATCATCCCTCAAATGTATTTTCCATACTTGTAAAAAGTAACATAAGTGAACATGAATTAGGAAAATACAGTCTGAAAATTGTGGCAAATAAAGGTAAAATTGCATGCCTCCTTAAATATTAGACCTTTAGATTCTAAGAGTCTAACAATCCATTATACAAATTTTAAATGTATTTAGTGACTTTCAAGTTTGTTTGGTTTTTTTTTTTTTGTAATCTGTACACCCAACGTGGGGCTGAGCTCATGACCTCAAGATCAAGAGTGACATTGCTCTTCCAACTGAGTCAGCTAGAGGCCCCATTTAGTGCCTTTCTTTTGATAAAACACAAAAACTAGTAATACTTAAACACAAAATGTGTGTCAAGTTCCATCCTTGACAGTAGAGATATAAACCTGAATAAGATATTTACCTGCCTTTGAAGAGCTCAAAACATGTCAAATAAATAAATTTCAATGCAACACAGTAAAATAAAACAAGTGCAAACAAAGTATTCTAAAAGTACAAATAACAGAGGAATGAACTCTGCTAGAAGCATCAAGAAAACTTAAAAAAAAAAAAAAAGATATTTCAGCAGGCTCTTCAAAGTACATAGGACTCACAGCTTTTTAAAAAATTGGCTTATTACAGCGCCTGGGTGGCTCAGTCGTTAAGCGTCTGCCTTCGGCTCAGGTCATGATCCCAGGGTCCTGGGATCGAGCCCCACATCGGGCTCCCTGCTCAGTGGAGAGCCTGCTTCTCCCTCCCCCTCTGCCTGCCTCTCTGCCTACTTGAGTTCTCTCTCTCTGTCAAATAAATAAATAAAATCTTTAAAAAAAATTGGCTTATTGGCAAAACTACCTGAATCATGTCCAGTAAGAATTCACATTATATAACCATACTTGCCAATTACTACTTTAAGACAATCAGATACTAATCATCTTACAATTAAGTTTGGTAATACACTCCTTCCAGTAGAGATGATAAAATGAGTAATTTAATTACCAGCAGTTTGCTTCCTTGGGGTAGTCCGAATGGAGTATTCAAAGTCAGGTACTGCTCTGCTACTCAAGTGAAGATGGTAATTTCTTGCTTCATCCAATAAATCTCTACATTTTAGATTTTGCTTGACAATCTGTTCTTTTGCCACAACACCCATAAGAAAATCAACTGGCAACAGCGGCAAACGAACCTAAGATCATGAATAGTTGCAGATGTAAAATTTAAGTTGTAATCGGATAGTTTATGCTCTACTTTGTAATATTTTATGTTGTCTTTTTAAAACTCATTTACTACACAAAGCCTTTCTAACGTGAAGGAAGTTCAATGAGCCAAGTTCTAAAGTGATTTCTAGTATGGTCTGCACTAATGAAATCAGATTATATGTTAAATGCACCCTCCCCCCCCTTTAAATACAGATTTAAGTAGACTGGATAAAATAATTCAATTGTATTCATTCAAGTTTCTTACTTCCAAAAATGGTAGTGTCATAATCACAAGGCCCCACTGCTGCTAGAGAAAAAGCACAATCAAAACAAAATTGCCATGTTTTGTTCTTTTGCCTTTTAAAGCTAAGACTTAGAACAAATGGAAATGGGATTTCTTCATTACTTGAACACAGAAACATTCATAATATTAAATCAGTGTTATTTTCTCCAAATCAATCACCTTGGAAGGTTATATATTAAATCAGGGATGCATTCCCACTTCAAGTAGAGACACTCACCTTTCTTCCCTTAAAGATGCATTGATTTTCTAGTGGATTAAGGGGATGATCAAACCAGGTAATATGATTTTGAGTTAAAAGTACATATGCATACACACAAATAAGATAGCTGCAAGATAATGAAACTTTTCTGTTGACAAACTTGTTTTCAAAGTAATTCTAAGGCCTATTTATTATCTCCCTACTAAGATACCCTGTTGACAGTAAGTAAATAAGTAAATAAATAAGAAAAAAGCCATGGTTCTGAGGTTACAGAAGTGAAACTGGTGAGGAAAAAATGGAAAGTTATGTTTTGTGGTTCTTTCCAGATAGGAAAGTAATCCACTACAATTTAGAAACTTCATTATAAAACAATACTTATAGCTGTTTCCTCAGAACCAGTTTCTATCAGCATAAATAAAATATTTATTACTATGATTTCAAAGGGCTATTTTCAACATTCAGGTTAAAAAGCAAAGAATTATACTTCTAATTAAATGTAACAAATTCAGACTTATCCTTAAATAGCATAGTGAATAAATAGGAAAGTAAAGAGAAAGCCATTTTCACATTGTATTACACAAAGATTTCTATATTCCTTTGGATAATCCACACATTTCACAATCAATGAAACAATCTAATTTGCTTCCATATCACTTCATTTCTAATACCCAATCTTATTTCAGCCCCCTACCTGTGCAAGTGTTTCATCCAACCATTTGGAATGATGCTGAGGATTGGCAAGAAGCCACTTGATGGCTGCACTATAGACCTGCTTTTCATTCTCAATATTTAAATCACTGGAGGACAAAAGCTTATGGAGATGTTGGGGTGACACACTTACAAAGTCTTCACACTCCACTACTTCAGTAAAATGCTCACAGGCATACTGATCCGCCATGTCCATTAAGTCTATTCGGTTGTGACTTTCAGCAAAGGCTCTCACTGCCAGGCAGTTGGAGGGATGAAAATGTAACTTCATGTATTCACAACAAGCTCTAGCCACCAGTTCAACCTGTAGAATACAGGCTGCATATAAGAGGGGTTGGACATTGTCAACAGTCAAAGTGAGCCGTGAAGAATAGACAAATTTTACCAAGTCTTCAATTGCATCACCATCAAAATCTCTGATCTCAATCAGGGTTTGCTTGGCTTCAGCCATTTCAGAGAGAAACATGGCTCTGAAGTAGGGGATAACACAAGCCAATACTAGTTTGTGACAAGAGATTAGCTTTGAGCCAACCTGTTCAAAGCAAAGAAACAAAAGAAGACTCAGTTTCACATAAAAATCAGTTTTAGATCAGCATTGAGCATATGGGTAGCAAGGACAAAAACCCACGCGGATTTAGTGTATTTGTTTTAACAATGCAATTCTTTGGTCACTTATTTTAATCTAGGCCAGCTGCAATTTTCTTCTGCCAAATAAGCCACTTATCATCTATATATTGTCTATAATGTATATATACTAAAATCATAAACTATGATTTTCTATATTATCTCAAATTTCAGGAGCATTCTGTGAATAAATGAGAAGAGCAACACACATCATCTAGCACTAGTTGGGCACTATTTTTGTTTTAGGTCTGTGAGTCCCTTTCTAAAAAAAAATTTTTTTTTCCAGTCTTATTGATATAATTGACATATGACATTTTGTAAGTTTAAGTTATACAACATCGTGATTTCATATATGTATATATAATGAAATGATGGGCGCCTCGGTGGCTCAGATGGTTAAGCGTCTGCCTTCGGCTCAGGTCACGATCCCGGAGTCCTGGGATCGAGTCCCACATCGGGCTCCCTGCTCTGTGGGGAGCCTGCTTCTCCCCCTGCCTCTCTCTCTCTCTGTCTCTCATGAATAAATAAATAAAATCTTTAAAAAAAAAAAAAAGAAATGATTACCACAATGTTTATTAACTAACACCTCACATAATTACAATTTTTTCTTTCCCTGTGATAAGAGCTTTTTAAGATCTCCTCTCTTAGGGACACCTGGGTGGCTCAGTCGGTTCGGCATCCGTCTCTTGGTTTCCACTCAAGTCATAATCTCTAATGGGTCATGAGAGCGAGCCCCGTGTTGGGCTCCACACTCAATGAGGAGTCTGCTTGGGATTCTCTCCCTCTGCCCCTCTCCCCAACCCGTGCTGAGGCACGCATGCTCTCTCAAATAAATCTTTTTTTAAAAAAAGATCTCTTCGGGGAGCCTGGGTGGCTCAGTTGTTAAGCGTCTGCCTTTGGCTCAGGTCATGATCCCAGGGTCCTGGGATCGAGCCCCACATCGGGCTCCCTGCTCTGCAGGAAGCCTGCTTCTCCCTCTCCCACTCCCCCTGCTTGTGTTCCCTCCCTCACTGTGTCTCTGTCAAATAAATAAATAAAATCTTTAAAAAAAAAAAAGATCTCTTCCCTTAGCAACGTCTAAATATACAACAGTATTATTAACTTCAGTCACCATGTCAAGCACTATTCTAAGTGCTTTTCACATATTAACTCACTTAATTGTCCCAATGCCCCTATAAGTAGGTACTATTATGATCCACTATTTAACAGTGAGAACACTGAAGCACAGAATAAATAAACCACTATTTAGTAGTATTTACTATGAGCTTAACTGAAGTTTTTTCATTTCTTAAATTATTTTGAAATAACGTAATAGAAACACTGAAATCTTACCACCTTATTTGTCGAAAAATTACACTACTGTCAATAGTTTGCTGTTATTGACACAGTAAACTTTGCTGTCACTAAATCTGTTCACACTCCATTATTTCCTACAGATAAATTCCTAAAAGTAGAAATGGTATTTCAAAGTATAGGTGCAGTTTGGATGTACACTGCTAAATTGTCTATTTCTGATCTACCTACAATATTTGTGCCGTATTTTGACTGCTTATTAAAAAATATGTCCATTTGATGAATGAAAATATTATCCCACTGTTTTAGTTTATCTTTTACTAATATCATTGAGTCATTCATTAATTTTGGGCTATTTGTATCTCTTCTATGAACTTTTTCCTATGTGACTTTTTTCGTATGTATTTTTAAGAACTCCTCATACATTTAGAGTGTGAGTCATTTGTCATATTTATTTCAAGCTTTTCTCTTTTATGACGTACTTTTTTTTATTCACCCCCTATAGATTTTTACACAATGAAATCGATCTTTGTCTTTATTATTTCTGCCTTAGATGTTATGCTTAAAATTGGAATCATTCTAATAGTCCATAAATGTTAACTTCTGGTATTCCAGTATTTTCATGGCTTTATTGTTTTACACTTACATCTTTATTTCCATCTGGAAGTTTTTGGTACTGAGTATCCAGTTTTCCAAGCACTTTATGTTAAATAATCATTAAGTACAAGTAATAGGATAGTGTTTTATAAATTTTCCTGTTTGCCTGTAGCATTTTGACTGTACAATACACTTATAGTTGTGTCTCATTATTTGGGAATGAATTTTAAAATGAGAACTTCTAAAGAAAAAGGCCTGAGGAGTATTACAATGTATAAAGGCTTTTGTTTATAAATGTTCCTCCCTGACCTTTTTTCACTAACGTGGAAGAAAAATGAATATCCCTTCAACAAATACAAGATAATCATTTCTGTTAGTTATACTATATTTAATTTTCTAAAAGAATTCACAAGGCAAGATTTAGATTCTATTGAGATTCAAGGTGTAACCTAGACTAAAGCAGAAAGCTTGGCATGTTTTCAAATTCACTTCAGTCCTAAAATGGGATCTGAAACCTGATATTAAACATTTTAAAAACAGGTTAAAAATATCCTTTTTTTAAGAATATCTGCATATGCTGGTGGCGCCTGGGTGGCTCAGTCATTAAGCATCTGCTTGGCTCAGGTCATGATTCCAGAGTCCTAGGATCGAGTCCTGCATTGGGCTCCCTGCTCCACGGGAAGCCTGCTTCTCCCTCTCCCACTCGCCCTGCTTGTGTTCTCTCTCGCTGTCTCTCTCTCTGTCAAATAAATAAACAAAATCTTTAAAAAAAAAAAAAAAGAATATCTGCATATGCCATCATTGAGATTTAGTTTCTATGTAAATATCTGTAAATGTCAAGACATAAATCTGCTTCAACAACTTGCCGTTACATAAAATAGAATTCTACAATTTCCAGTTAAACATTAACACTGCTTTCTTATCCAAACTGTATAAATCGATGGACCACAAATTATTTTCATATTGTTCATGAAGATTTGTCTTGCAATAACTCTTTTAATTTGATTCAAATAAACTAAAATTTGAATATTTAATACACACACACACAATCACACCCCCTATGTGCCCTTTTAGAATAAATACCCATCTTAATTTTAAAAAGGTCTTTGAGCCATGTGTATGAATAGCAACATCAAAATATTTGGCTTTTTATGCACTGATTCTCCTTTGACATTATACAGTCTCATTATATTACTGAAAGTTTATTTCTATATTCTTCTGCTCTGGTACATAAAAATAATTATCAATTACCAAAAACATTTCATCAGAAATTTAGGAATGAAAGAACATTTCATCAGAAATTTAGAAATGAGGGATGCCTGGGTGGCTTAGTCGGTTAAGCGTCTGCCTTCAGCCCAGGTCATGATCCCAGGGTGCTGGGAACGAGCCCCGCATTGGGCTCCCTGTTCAGCGGGGAGTCTGCTTCTCCCTCTGCCTGCTTCTCCCCCTGCTTGTGCTCTTTCCCTCTCTTTCTCTCTTGCTCTCTCAACTAAATAAAATCTTTAAAAAAAAAAAAGAAATTTAGAAATGAGGGACACCTGGGTGGCTCAGTCAGTTAAGCCTTTGGCTCAGGTCATGATCCCAGGGTCCTGGAATTGAATCCCGCATCAGGCTTGTTGCTCAGTGGGGAGCCTGCTTCTCCCTCGGCCTGCCACCTCCCCTGCTTGGGCATGCTTGCACTCTCTCTCTCTCTCTGACAAATAAATAAAGTCTTTTTAAAAACCTGCATAATGGAAACAATGGATAACATTTTAGGGATCGAATAAACAAGGAACGACAAATATAAATATTTAAATAGCTCCTTTTCTGAACATGAAAAAAATCAAAATATCAATTTATTACTTGAACGTCAGAAAGTAAAAGTGATCATTTATTATACTGTTTAACACAGAATGCTTAAGTGTTAAATATAAAATCACCTCCTCCTTTATCATTTTTCTTTTATTAGATTATGTCTGCCTTCCAGTCAGGAGTTATCTGTTACATTTATAAGTCTAATAATTTTATCATTTCTACCTCTTGGAAGTATGCTAGTAAAATGTAGTTCATATATTTTGTTTCCCTGAAACCTTTTGGAGGACTTATTCATATCTGGTCATTTAAAAGTTTGACACCAAAAAATTATGACACTTAGTCTTGAAAGTATTTATTAGAATTCTATAAACATTTGTTTAAAAAAATTACAGAAACATGTACTTCAAAGAAAAAGAAGCCAAATGATATGAATAAAACATATTCAGTGGCAGCATCAACAGGTGATGTAGGGGATTTCCCTCCTCTAATAATCTGTTAACCTCTTAATTAAGTAAAATTAACTATAATCTTTAATAAGAATTACATTTCCTCAAACTACATAAAGCATGAGTATAAGCATCTTTGTGAATGTTACTCCTGTTGATCTATAACATATAATTTAAGCATTATGAGTGCCATGCAATACCTCTGCAAGACAAATTTCCCCATCCTTTATCCAACCAAATTGTTGCCCTTAAGAAGCTTGCCCCATACCTAATTTTAGACCTGCTACTGGATATACTCTTTAAAATGTTTTCATTAATAAACAAAATAATATATAAACAAGTTTTACCTCTCCCTGGAATGACCTCAAGACAATAATCTCTTATGTGAAGCCTTTCCAATCACCTCTCAGGCATAATTCATAAATCCTCTCCTATGCTACCATAAAAATAACACAAAAATGATAATCACTAAATTGTACTATCATTAGCTGTGTTTGTGCCTATCTCTGGCTAAATTTCAAATGCCTTCAAGGCAAGAAAAGATGATTGTTCAAATTTCAAGTTTATTTATACTCTCCACGTACTAGAGTAAGACCTTAGTAAATATACGCTAAATAAACTTGTTATTTCTAATATAGGTGCTCATTTTGGAATTTAAAAATCAGCTAATGACCTTATATACAAATAATAAAATCTGGATAACTGCATTTTTTTTAAAAAAAGATTTTATTTTATTTTTTTAAAGATTTTATTTATTTATTTGAGAGAGAAAGAGACCACAAGTGGAGGTAAGGGCAGAGGGAGAAGCAGACTCCCCGCTGAGCAGGGAGCCCAATGCAGGGCTGGATCCCTGCACTCCAGGATCATGTCCTGAGCCAAAGGCAGATGCTTAACTGACGGAGTCACCCAGGTGCCCCTAAAGATTTTATTTTTAAGTAATCTCTATACCCATCGTAGGGCTCAAATTTACAACCCCGAGATCAAGGGTCACACACTCCACTGTCTGAGCCAGCTCAATGATCTTTCTAAAATGTGTGTATTGGGGCGCCTGGGTGGCTCAGTCGTTAAGTGTCTGCCTTCAGCTCAGTTCATGATCCCAGGGTCCTGGGACCGAGCCCCGGGCTCCCTGCTCTGCAAGAGGCCTGCTTCTCCCTCTCCCACTCCCCCTGCTTGTGTTCCCTCTCTCACTGTGTCTCTCTCTGTCAAATAAATAAAATCTTTAAAAAAAATAAAATAAAATGTGTGTCCTAAAAGCAATAATGGTCAAAGGAAACATACTAATAAAAGAACGTAGAAGACTTTATATTAAAGAATAATCCTAAAAGTTATATGAATATAAAAAGTGAAGTTTATGTTGAACAGAGCATTATAAATTATCCATAACCCCATTTGACTTAGCTGTTCTACAACAGTTAAAATTCTGACAGCTGAAGAAATGTTGAATTAGAGTTAAGAAACAATCCAATATTAGACCTGTTAAAAGATTAAGTTGTAATACTTTTTAAAGATTTTATTTATTTATTTGTCAGAGAGAAAGAGAGCACAAGCAGGGGGAGCAGTGGGCAGGGGAAGAAGCAGACTCCCCACTGAGCAGGGAGCCCGATTTGGGACTCGATCCCAGGACCCTGGGATCATGACCTAAGCCAAAGGCAGACCCTTAACTGACTGAGCCACCCAGGCATCCCAAGTTGTAATACTTTAATCAATAGGAACAAAATACACCACAGCAGAATTATCTGATACCCTTGGAACAACAATAATAGTACACATAATGATCCAAATAGAGGATATTTGTGATCTATTTTATACCAAGCCTGCCATAAGGACTTAGCTTGTATCAATTCACTTATTCCTCACAAAAACCTAATCATGACTCTAATTTTATAGTTGAAAAAGTAAAAATGATAGTCCCTTTAATGAAGTGTTTCTTATTCCCAAAAGATCTCTGTCACTGTTTAAAACACAGTATTTTAGTTTTCAACCACTGATTCTGTGGGAGTTTTTATTTCAATCTATTGCCTAAGTTACACAATAAAGTTATGAGTTTAGTTCTCACTTGCCCTAAAATGGCTATATCCCTATTTTTTACTTAAGAAACTTTGTATGTACTATGTTGTGAAAATCATTCTAAAATTCAATTATAAAATTTATAAAATCAATACTTATTTTCCATTCATACATTGCTATGCTGAATGATAAGTGACTGAATTCAAATAATCTATTTTACAGTTTTTGTTTTTGCCAAAGCCAGTGTGGGTCACTGAATTTCACAGCAAGGGTGAACATTAGAACAATGGCATAAAATTAAACATACCATACAGAACAAAAAAACTTGTGTTCCTACATTAAAATATATACATGGCTAAATTTCACACAGAGCTAGAATTATATAATGGTTTTCTTCTCAACCTCTTAGGACCCAGAAATACATAGGGAATAGTAACAGTTTATTCGCAATATAATACTATAGTCCCAGACATTCTGGACCTGAAACTCAAAGCTTATGCTTTCAGTTTATAGACTTTTGTTGAGTGTCCTCTGATTCTTCAGGTGGGTCTTCAATCCCTATGACTCAGCTCTAAAAACTTGCCTGATCAAGAGCAGAAAGCAAAATCTAAGAGATTCCAAAGTGGCAAATCAAATGTGGAAAATGCTCCATGAATGCATATGAATCACCAAAAAAATTTTCATATTACACTGACATAGAAGAATAGTAAAAAAAAAGTACCTTAAACAAGTAATGACAAACAATTAGAACATGGATTCTTCCACACTGCTTTATCACTCTTCCAATTTTACTAAAACTGTCTTTTTCAGAATAACATGATTCTATAGACCACAGACTTAAAATTTACTACACTTTTCCATCCAAGTCTAAATAGATTCTACTTCACTATCAGGTATAGATAATCTCACTCAAGAGACAACTGTTTTAAAGTAGCGGTTAAATTACCAGATAGGAACATATACTAAAATACTAGTGCAGCTATATAAACAACCAAGACTTCCTAACTTTCTAAGTAATTTCTAAATTCATGAGTTAAAAGCTTACTGGTCAACAGCACTTTATTAATTTCATTAATAATAACTATTTAATGTTTTAAAGTTGCAGAACTCTCAGAAGTTAAATTAACTAAGAAATAATGAATATTAACATTTAATTAGTACAATAATTTTATCTTATGCTAACCTCCCTTTATATACCTTCCCTTATGTCCTTTCACCTTCAATAAAAAAGGATGAAGACTAAAACTATCTTGACTATAACAAGTAAGTATGGCACCAAAAATCTGCCTTGTGTGGTTCTAGAAACCTTCATTTTTCATAATGCAATAAAGAGGTTGAAAAAGAAAAAAAGAGAGTCTCACCTTTAGTGTGACATCACAGAGTTCTCCATTTTCATAAAACCGAAGAAGGGAACCATGAAAATCTTTCCAAGCTTCATTTGCTTCAAAGATAAAGGAGTCTTCTCCATCACCATCACTAATTGAAGACCTATTCTTTATTTGCTGGTGCTGCTGCCTTTTCCCCTTTGTGCAGTGATTCCTAGCTTGTTTTGCATTCACAGATTCTGAAGCCATTTGTAACACTCTTCTTTTAATATAGCTCTCTTCTCAAACATCCCATTTATTCTTTTGTAAAGAGTGGGGAAAGGCAGAAGGTAGATGCTGCCCGCTAACCTTCAGACATTTTTCGAAATCCACTCAAATTGTCATTGTCCAGTTTCCTGAGATTAAAAAACAAATAAAACAATAAAAATTCACCAAAAGAAAAAAATCATTGGTAATTAGTTTACCAAAGCTACATATGTAAAATGACCACATAAATTATTACTTAAAAAAGAAAAAGTAACTTTGTAGCTTTATGATAAATGTCATAGAAGTTACCTCAGCTAATTATTTCAGTGAAGGAATGCCTTTAAAATCTAATTTGAAAATTCTGGGAAGATGGTGGAATAGAAGCATCAGGTCTTCCCCACCTAGGCAACAATTGCACTGGCAGAATCTGCCTAATATAACTATTTTGGAATTCTGTGGAGTCTGGTGGAGGCTTGCAATTTCCAGGGAAAGACTTGAGATGTTTAGTTTTGGTCAATTTCAGCAGTAGCAGCAGCCCATCCCCACATCCTCAGTCAAGTGGCAAGTAAGCAGCTGTGTGCAGGTTCCTGAGAGCTTGCACAGTTTTCAGGAGTCAGGGTGGACAAAAATGACCCAGTCCTCCAAATATCAGGGATCTCTGCTGATTGCTGACTACAGCTTCTGATCACAGAGGTGTAGATAAAGAGGTGGAGAGCCATGTTAATACACCTCCACCTATTGTTGCAAGTCCCTCCCTCTTGGCTGAAGTCACTTCCAGAGGATTTAAAAGGCTTGTGTCCTTCCTTCCCACTCATTTGTTTTTCTTTTTCTCTTTTCAGAAGACAATATAAAATAAGAGTATATACAAGGAAAATTAGAAAGTGACAATGCATGCCAAAGGAAATGCTTAGAAAAGACCTAAGACGACCTTAAATTATACCTCAGGTTGATCTTCAGCAGAGAGATGGCCTACAATAATCAAAAAGAGGGGGGCAAAAAGTAATAAAAAATAGCAGACCTTAAAGAAGAATTGGATTAAATCTGGACACTGATTTCCAGAATTACTACATTATTAGATTCAAATGCCCAGTGTTCAAAAAAAAAATCAAAAGGGAAACGGTGGGAAACAATTGGGGGGGGGGGGGCAGGTGGACAAACAACAAACTGTCCTAAAAAAAAGGAACTAACGGGATTTATACTAAATGAAGACTTTAAAACAACTCTTTTAAAGATGCTTCAGGGGCTAACTGAACATAATAAAAAAAATAAATAAATAAAGATGCTCAAAGAACTAAAGGAAGATGTGGAGTCAGGAAAACAATATCATCAAACAGAAAAACTAAATAGATACCAAAAAGAGTTTCTGGAACTGAAAAGTACAATAACTGAAATAAAAAATTCACTAGAGGGACTCAGGACAGATTTGAACAGGCAGAAGAATTATCAACCCTGAAGCAAGACAATGGAAATTACTGACTCTCAGGAAAAAATTGAAGAAACATGAGCAGAACCTAAAAGGCTTGTGGAACATCACACAGACCGATATGCACATTGTAGGAATCCTAGAAGAGTAAGAAAGAGATAAAGGGGAAGAGAGACTATTTAAAGAAATAATGACTAAAAACTCCCCAAATTTGATGAATATAAACATTCAAGAAGTTCTACAAAAGAGAACTCAAAGAAAACCACACCAAGACATTATAATCAAGTTTCCAAAAGACAAAGATAAAAAGAGAATCTATAACACAACAAGAGAAAAGTGAATCATCAGATACAGGATTCCTCAATAAGAGTATCAGATTTTTTTATAAGAAACTTCAGAAGCCAGAAAGGGTGGGCAGATATGTTCAAGGTACTAAGAGACAAAAACTGTCAATCAAAAATATTGTATCTGGCAATAATATCCTTCAAAAGTGAGGGAAGAATTAAGACATTCCCAGATAAACTAAAGCTGGGACAGTTTGTGACCATTAGACCCAGCCTGCAAGAAATATTCAAGAGAGACTTACAAGGTTAAATGAAAGAATGCTAAACAGTAACTCAAAGCCATATGGAAAAATAAAGAGTTCAGTAAAAGTAAATACATGGGTAATTACAAAAGCTGGTATTACTGTAGCAATGGTTTGTAACCACATTTTGTTTTCTACAGATTTAAGAGACTAATACATCTAAAGAAGAAAAAGCAAATATTAAGGTAAAAGCTGATATTACTCTAACTTTCATTTATAACACCAAATCTTATTTCCTATACAACCTAAGGGGGACTAATTTAAAATAAATTGAAAATTAAAAATGAAAAATTTTAGATCAAAATTTAATAATTACTAATTGTGTCCAAAGACACAAACAAGTTAAAATGAAAAGGATGGAAAAAATATTCCACGCAAATAGTAACCAAAAGAGAGCAAATACAGCTATACTAGTACCAGATAAAATAAAGTTTAAGTCAAAAAATGTTACAAGAAACAAAGAAAGATATTATATATTAACAAAGGATCAACACAGCAAGAAGATATAACAAAGATTTATGCCTGTAATGACAAATCATGAAAATACATGAAGCAAAAACTAAAAGAAATGAAGTGACAAATAAATAGTTCCAGAATAATAACTGGAGACTCCAATACTCCATTCATAATAATGCATAGAACAACCAGACAGAAGAAATAGAGAACAACACACACAATAAACCCACTAGATCTAAGACATAAAAAGAACACTCTACCCAACAACACAATACACATCCTTCTCAAGTGCACATGGGACATTTTCCAGAATTGTACAAATAAGTCTCAAAGATTTAAAAAGATAAACAGCATACCAAGTATCTTCTAACTACAAAAGGATGAATTTAGACATCAATGACAAAAGAAAAATGGAAAATTGGCAGGACTGGGAAAAATAATACACTTTTAAACAACCAATGGATCAAAGAGGAAATCACAAGGGAAAACAGAAAATACTTAGCAAATGAAAACAAAAACACAACATACCAAAACTGATAGTAGCCACAGTGAAAGCAGTGCTAAGGGGGAAACTTATGCTATAAACATATAAACATATTTTTAAAAATCTCAAAATCTCAAATCAAAAATCTCAAATCTAGCTTTACAACTTAAACTAGAAAAGGGGGGGTGCCTGAGTGGCTCAGTCGGTTAAGCGTCTGCCTTCGGCTTAGGTCATGAGCCCAGGGCCCTGGGATCGAGCCCCCCATCGGGCTCTCTGCTCAGCGGAGAAGCCTGCTTCTCCCTCTACCTGCCATTCTGCCTATCTGTGCTCTCTCTCTCTCTCTCTGTCAAATAAATATATAAAATCTTAAAAAAAAAAAAAAAACTAGAAAAGGAAAACAAACTAAACCCAAAGCTAGCAGAAATGAAATTAAGATTAGAAGAGAGATAAATGAAAAAGAAAACAGATACACAATAGAGGAAAACAAACCAAAAGTTGGTTCTTTGAAGAGATCAACACAATTGACAAAACTTCAGCTGAATCAAGTAAGACAAAAAGATAGAAGGTTCAAATTAATAAAATCAGAAATGAAAGTGGGAACATTACTTCTGACTCTATAAAAATAAAAAGAATTATAAGAGAATACTATGAACAATTGTACAACAAATTGAGTATGAAATTGACAAGTTTCTAGGAAACAAAATCTAAATCACAAAGACATAGAAAATCTGAATAGACATAACTATTAATAGAAGATTGAATCAATAATCAAAAATCTCCCAACAAATTAAAGACTTAGACCTAAGGGCTTCACTAGTGAATTCTATCAAACATTTAAAGAAGAACTAATACTATTCCTTCCAATCTTTCCCCCCCAAAATTGAAGAGGACAGAAAACATCCTAACTCATTCAATGAGGCCAGCATTACCCCGATATCAAAGTTAAACAAAGACTATGAGAAAACTACAAACCTATAAATCTTAGGAACACTGATGCCTGAAATCATAAAACTCCTAGAGGAAAACACAGAGGAGAAACTTCATGACACTGGATGTGGCATGATTGCTTGGATTTAACACCAAATGCACAGACAACAAGAAAAGAAACAGACAAATGGGACTACATCAAACTTTAAAATGTCTGTGCAGCACAGGAAACAACACAGTGAAAGGGAAACCCACAGAAAGGAAGAAAATATTTGCAAGCCATATACATATACATATATATATATATAAAGAGTTAATACCCAGAAAAAAGTCCTTCAACTCAACAATAACAACAAAAACCCTCAAACAGTCCAATTTAAAAATGGGCAAAGGACCTGAATAGACATTTCTCAAAAAAAAAAAAGAAATGACCAACAAACACATGAAAAGATGTTCAAAATCACTATCAGGAGTATGCAAATCAAGACCCCAAACCATTAGGATGGCCACAATCAAAAATTCAGAAAATAACAGGGTGCTGGATGGCTCAGTCGTTAAGCGTCTGTCTGCCTTTGGCTCAGGTAATGGTCCCAGGGTCCTGGGATCAAGCCCCACATCAGGTTCCCTGCTTGGCGGGAAGCCTGCTTCTCCCTCTCCCACTCCCCCTGCTTGTGTTCCGTCTCTTCCTGTGTCTCCCTCTGTCAAATAAATAAATAAAATCTTTGAAAAAAAAATTTTTTTTTCCCCCAGAAAATAACAAGTATTGGCCAGGATGTGGAAAATTGGAACCCTTATGCACTGTTGCTAGGAATGTTAAGATGGTACAGATGTAAGGTGCAGGAGGAAAATAGCAGATTGGGAGGATTCTGAGCTCACCTCGTCCCACAAACACACCTAGAAAGCCTCATCAGAGGAACTAACGGGATGCCTGGGTGGCTCAGTCCGTTAAGCGTCTGCCTTCGGCTCAGGTCATAATCCCAAGGTCCTGGATTCAAGTCCCGCATCAGGCTCCTTGCTCAGCAGGGAGCCTGCTTTTCCCTCTGCCTGCTGTTCCCCCTGCTTGTGCGTGCTCACTCTCTGTCTCTCTGACAAATAAATAAAATCTTAAAAAAAAAAAAAAAGAGGAACTAACTTAGAAAATGACCCAAAGACTGGCAGAACAAACTTTCCAAAGTTAATCATGGGGAAGAGGTTACATAAAAAAAGGGTAAGAGGGACAGAGACATAATCAGCAAACTAACTCCTGGCAAGACTAACCACAAATGGGAGGGTTACCACAATCACAGAGAAGGGAGAAGAAGACCCCACATGAGACTTGCACTGGAAAAACAATCTCCACATTTGGCTTTGAAAACCAGTAAGGATTAAATAACTTCATGTTTTTACAATCAGTAGGGCTTAAAATCAGCAAGGCCTGGCTTGCTGAAGGTGATAGGAAACTGAGTCCTTGCCCTGAAAGACCCAGCATAAAAGCAACAATTTGAAAAGCACCTGGGGTATGAAGGAAGAAGAGTTATTTAATCTCAGAACATATGCTGGAGAGGCAGGGATCTTAAGAAGACTTCTTCAAGGACAAAAGAGCCGGCGGGTGTCATTTCTCTTTCCACCCCCAAGCAGAGAGAGCTGGACACTTCTGAACACACTCCATCTAGGTTGCTAACACCACACGCCCTGACCCTACATTCTCCTGCAGATCTGCCCCATCCAATCCTGTCCCACTTGGCAAGCATCCCTCCAAAGCAGCCCAATTGGGGAAGAGCACCACTTCAAAGTGACTCCTGCACTGGGAAGATAACCACACACACCAGTGCAACTGCAGCCTCAGAAGACTTACTGAGGGCAGGCATCTGGTCTGATTGCAGGCCTGCAATCAGATAAAAAGAGCCAAAAGAAAAGAGATGAAGAACTCAGTATCTGAAATTAAAATTGTATACACTAGAGGGAATCAATACCAGACTAGAAAAGGCAGAAGAATGGATAAGCAAATCAGAAGACAGAGTAATGGAAAGCAACCAAGATGAACAAAAAAAAGAGAATAAAAAAAATTAGAATAGGTTATGGGAATTGACTGACATCATCAAGTGTAATAATACTTGCATTATAGTGATCCCAGAAAGAGAACAGGAGAAAAGGGGAGAGAAAACTTATTTGAAGAAAGAATAGCTGAAAACTTCCCAAATCTGGGGAAAGAGATATCCACATCTAGAAGGCACAGAGAACGCCCAAGAAAATAACCCCCAATGAGGTCTACGCCATGATACATAACAAAGTGGCAAAAAGTAGTGAAAAAGAGAGAATTTTAAAAACAGCAAGAAAGGGGGCACCTGGGTGGCTCAGTCATTAAGCGTCTGCCTTTGGCTCAGGTCATGGTCCCAGAGTCATGGGACTGAGCCCGCCATTAGGCTCCCTGCTCAGCGGGAAGCCTGCTTCTCCCTCTTCCACTCCCCCTGTCCCCCTGCTTGTGTTCCCTCTCTCGCTGTGTCTCTCTCTGTCAAATAAATAAATAAAATCTTTAAAAAAATAAAATAAAAACAGCAAGAGAAAAGAAAACAGTTACTTGTATATAAGGGAAACCCCGTAGGGCTATCAGCTGAATTTTAGGCAGAACATTGCAGGCCAGAAGGGAGTGGCATGATAGAGTCAAAGTGCTGAAAAGAAAAAACCTGCAACCAAGAATACTCTACCCAGCAAGGCTATCATTCAGAAAAGGAGAGATAAAGAGTTTCCCACACCAACAAAAGTTAAAGGGACTTCTTTGAGTGGAAAGGAACAACCATAATCAAGAGTAAGAAAATTAGGGAAGGAACAAATTTCACAGGTAAATACAAATATAATAAAAGTACTAGATCAATCAGTTATAAAACCAGTACAGAGGTTAAAGCACAAAAGTAGTAAAAATCAATTATTTCTAAAAAGTCAGCCAAGGGATTCACAAAAGGATATGAAGTATTATATCATATACATAAAATGTGGGGATTAAAGATTTAGTGCTTTTAGAATGGGTTCAAAGTAAGCAACCATCAGCTTAATATAGACTGGTATATGCATAAAATATTACATGTGAACTTAATGGTAACCACAAATCAAAAATCTGTAATTGATATGCAAAAAATAAACAAAAAGGAATCCCCAAGCATATCACTAAAGAAAGCCATCAAACCACAAGGAAAGAAAGCAAGGGAAGTAACAGAGAAGTACACAAAAACAACCATATAAAGTAACAAAATGGCAATAAGTACATACCTATCAATAATTACTTTGAATATAAATTAACTAAATGCTATAATCAAAAGACATAGGTTGACTGAATGGATATAAAAGCAAGATCCATCAATACACTGCCTACAAAACACCTCAGATCTAAAGACACATGCAGACTGAAAGTGAAGGGATTAATTTATCATACAAACAGATGTGAAAACAGAGCTGGGAATGTCCACAATAGCCAAAACATGGAAAGAGCAGATGAACAGATAAAGAAGATGTGTGTAGACACACACACACACACACACACACACACAGGAATATTACACAGCCATCAAAAAGAATGAAATCTTACCATTTGCAATGATGTGGCTGGAACTAGAGGATATTATGCTAAGCGAAATAAGTTAATCAGAGAAAGACAATTATCATATGATCTTATTGATATGTGGAATTTAAGAAACAAGGCAGAGGATCATAGGGGGAGAGAGCAAAAATTAAGCAAGACAAAACCAGAGAGGGAGACAAACCATAAGAAACTCTCAATCTTAGGAAACAAATTGAGGGTGGCTGGAGGGGAGGTAAGTGGGGGGATGGGGTAATGGGTGATGGGCATTAAGGAGGGCACTTGATGGAATGAGCAATGGGTGTTTGTTATATGCAACTGATGATTCTCTAAATTCTACCTCTGAAACTAATAATATGCTATATGTTAATTAAATTGAATTTAAATTTAAAAATTTTTTAAATGAAAATAAAGCTGGGGTAGCAATATTTATACTGAACAAAATAAATTTTAAAACAGAGACTGTGACAAGAGACAAAGGAAACCACATAATGATAAACAGCACAATCCAACAAGAGGATATAACAATTCTAAATATTTATGCACACAGCATAAAAGCACCTAAATACATAAACCATTAACAGACGTAAAGAAAAGAATTTCAGTAATACAATAACAGTAGGGGACTTTAACACCCTCACTTACATTAATGGATAGATCATCCAGACAGAAAATCAACAAGGCAACAATGGCTTTGAATGACACATTGGATCAGATAGATGTATTCAGAACATTCCATCCCCAAACAGTGGAACAATGAATGGGCTAACCTAGAAATCAAAGAGGAAATCACAAAATACACAGAGACGGACTAGACGGCACCAGCTGGCATACAGCTCCTTAGATGCCATGGCTTCAATAGCATGGTAGCTCCCACCAGGTGTGAGCATCACCAGCCTCTCCCCCAGAAGGCCATTGCAGTCCGCCACCCCCTGCTCCTCTGTAACCATGTGCTCACTGAAAGTCTGTAATCAAATGCCAGTATGTCAGAGGAGACGCAACAGGTCTCAGTGGAGTGTGCTACTCAGACACTGAATATAGGGAAGGACACTTTAGCCCATATTAAGGAGTTTAACAAGAAGTACAACCCCACCTTGCACGGCATCGTGGGGAGAAACTTCCGTAGTTACGTGACACATGAAGCCAACACTTCATCTACTACTACCTGGGCCAAGTGGCCATTCTTCTGTTCATACTTGGTTAAAAGCATGTATTGGGTGTCACATACCCAGTGGTCCACTCAAAAACAAGGACTATAGCCTAAATTCCAAACACCAGAGACTGAAATCTTAAGCCTTGCATGAGAGAACACCCTGATCTATGAACCCCTATGGGCATTCTCTGTACAATTTTGTTATTGGTTATTAAATTAGCAAAACAAAACAAAGGCAAATGAAAATGAAAACACAATGGTCCAAAATCTTTGGGATGCAATAAAAACTGTTCTAAGGAAGATTAAGCAGTACAGGCTTACCTCAAGAAGCAAGAAAAATCACAAATAAAAAACCTAACCTTACACCTAAAGGAACTAGAAAAAGAAAAAGCCCAAAACCAGAAGGAAGGAAATAATAATGATTAGAGCAGAAATGAAATAGACCCCCCCCCAAAAAAATCAATAAAACCAGCAGCTGGTTCTTTGAAAAGATCAATAAAATATATAAACCTTTAGCCAGACTTATCGAAAAAAAAAAAAGAGGAATCAAGTAAAATCAGAAATGAAGGAGAAATAACTGACACCCCAGAAATTCAAATGGTTATAAGAGAATATTAGGAAAAATTATACGCCAACAAATAAGAACAACCTATAAGAAACAACCTATAAGAAATGGATAAATTCCTAGAAGCATAACCTTGCAAAACTGAATCAGGAAGTAACAGAAAATTTGAAAAGACTGACTACTGGCAATGAAATTAAATCAATAACCAAAAAGTTTCTCAAAAACAAAAGTCCAGGACCAGATGGTTTCAGAGACATTTCTACCACACATTTAAAGAAGAATACCTATCTTTCTCAAACTATTCCAAAAAATAGAAGAGAAAGGAAAGCTTTCAAATTTATTCTAAAAGGCCAGCATTGCCCTGATACCAAAAAAAGATAGACACTACAAGAAAAAGAAAACTACAGGACAATATCTCTGATGATCATACATACACACCTATGATAAAGTTTAATATATAAGTTAGACACAGTAAGAGATTAACTATTAATATAACAATTATAACCAATATATGATAGTAAAAGTTATGTGAATGTGCTCTCTCAAAATATCTTACTGTATTACACCCACACTTCCTGTGATGTGAGATGACAAAACGCCTACATGATAAGATGAAGTGAGATGAATGACACAGGCATTACGATGTACTGTTAGGCTACAACTGACCTTCTGATGATCATCAGGAGGATGATCCTCCATCTACTTCTCAACAGCAGCTGACCTCACAAAACTGAACCTGCAGAAAATGAAGCCAGGGATAAAGGAGGGGTGAGGGGACCACCGTACTGTGAAATGTACCAATCTTGCCTGGATTATAACAGCCCCCATTAACCAATCACCACGGCCCTATCATCCCTAAACATCTATTATAGGCAATGCTGCCAGACTTATCTAGCTCTCAGTGTCAATTCCAAACTGTTTGATGTATGTAGTTGAAACTGCTTATCCTGGCATTCATTGCTCTGATTCCAACTTACCTTCTAGTCTTTTCCTCCATTAATTTTTGATATAAAGTAGGGGAGAGGAGGGGGAAAGGCTACTTACTAAACCACTATGTGTCACATATTTTGCCAGAAATCTTATATAAACTTTCTCATGTAAACATCATGAATACATTATAGATGGTCTAAACATCCCTGATTTGCCCAAAGTGACACAAATAGAGCCTGGGAACTTAGGATTTTTTTTTTTTAAAGAGTTTATTTATTTATTTGAGAGAGCGTGCGCACACCAGTGGGGGGAGGGGCAGAGGGAGAGGGAGAAGCAGGCTCCATGCGGGGCTCAATCCCAGGACCCTGAGATCATGACCCGAGCTGAAGTCTGATTTAACCCACTAAACCATCCAGGCACCCCGGGAGCTAGGACTTCAATTTGGCTCTGACTAAGCCCATTCTTTTTCTATTAAATCAGACTTCACTATTCCATTTTTCTCAAATATATGTGCAAGTACTCAAGCTATTTCTTGTGAGGGAATGATGTGTAGGCCCAACTTAAATAATTTTTCTGAATTGCATGAAGCCTTCTCTAAATTCTCCCAATGGGGTGTGTTCACCCTTCTGTGAACCCATATGGTACAATGTACTTCTCTGACTGACTTTATTCCTTTTGTATTTTAGATCTGTCTACTTAACACAGTGTTAACTCTTAGAGGAAAGTATCTTAGTAATATCTATATATCTTGCCCACATAAGCCTGGGTCATAAGTGATTGAGTCAAAATGATTTTTGTGGGCTATATGTTAGTCAACTCTTCTTTACTGGTTAGGCTATTGAGTCTTCTTTCATCCAGAACTTTCATCATACCATATTTTGTGCCCTAAGAGTCTGAGTATTAGGATGGCAAGCATTACTAATATGTTACTTCTAAATTTCACTAGGTTTACTTACCTACAATTCAAAACTACCATACACATTGTCCCTTGTATCAAACCACTCTAGCTTCTGTTTAGTGAAAGGTTTAATTTATTATTGTTGTCACAAAACTCTTTCCTTTGTCAGAGGACTGTTCTATGAAAAGGGCATTACGATTCATTTTTATAAAATTATTTTTACATTGATAGCAGATTTGGGCAAGACACAACAGCTCAAAAACTTTCTATACCAAATTCTCTTAAAATGGTCTATTCAAAAAAATGCACTGTTCTCAACTTTTTAAAAAATCTATCATATATAAATAAAATAGGAAGACAAGATCAGGAAAAGAATATTTACCCTGACATTTCACTCCCTAAGGAACTTCACAGATTTTGGGGCTTTCATAAAGACTGTATTAAGTGAAAGTAAACTCTAACCCAAAATGTTAAAAAACTGTATCTAAGATTCTAACCTTTAGGGAGAAAAAAATAAGATACTCCCCCTTCCCCAATATATTAAGAGATTAAAAAAAAGAAAAAAAGAGATGATCCATGGAAGTCTGTTTCTATCACACCATAGTGTGTTACGACACTGAAGCAGACAAGAAGTGAGACCATTTTTTTTGGTTCCTCTAAGTGCTAGTAAAGTCATTCTTAATCAACAAAAATAAGTTCTGAAGAAAAAAGTATTTCAAACAGAAGCAGATAGGTTTTACTGGTCCAGTGCAGAGAATATATAATAAAACTAATGTGTTTTTACATTTAAACACAACTTACAATGAATTTCAGAAAACAAAACTTACAGCAAAAGCATAAGGATATTATGTTAAGTCACTCTATTCTTTTTCTAATTTCTTTGTAGTTATAATCTGTATCACATATTAGCATGTACTATCAATATATGTAATACCATTATGTAGAACATTGTATTAACTCATACTGTATTGTTCTCATAGCTAAAATCTTTGTCGGCAAAGAGTGACTTTTATACTACACATTAATCAGAACAGTACTAAGTAGAAAGAGGAACTTCAAATGGCACTGCCGCAGTACCTACTACCGGCAGCAACAGTACTCTTAGACTCATTCTTCCTTTATTTTTTTAAATTGAAGTATAGTTGACATAACTGATTAGTTTCATGTGTACAACATAGTGATTCAACAGTTCTACACATTATGCAATGCTCACCACAGTGAGTATAGTTACCATATGTCACCAAAGTTATTACAATATTATTGACTATATTCCCTATGCTGTATTTTTCATTCCTGTGATTTACTTTATAACTGGAAATTTGTACCTCTTGATTCACTTCACCTATTTCACCAATCCCCCCCAACCTCACCATTGGCAACCACTGTCTTGTTCTCTATATTTAAGAGTCTCTTTAGTTTTTAGTTTTTTTGTTTTTTAGATTCCAAATATAAATGAAATCATACGGTATTTTTTTCTGTCTGATTGATTTTACTTACCATAATATCCTCTAGCTCCATCCATGCTGTCACAAATGGCAAAATTTTGTTCTTTTTTATGGCTGAGTAATATTCCACTGTAGTTATAACATCTTTATCCACTCACTATTGATGGATACTAGGGCTGCTTCCATATCTTGGCTATTGTAAATAATGCTGCAATAAACATAGTGGTACATAG
The DNA here is from genome assembly GCF_002201575.2 of Neomonachus schauinslandi. Lineage (NCBI taxonomy): Eukaryota > Metazoa > Chordata > Mammalia > Carnivora > Phocidae > Neomonachus > Neomonachus schauinslandi. The sequence goes on along the minus strand of NC_058404.1, from coordinate 133,050,655 downwards.
GTATTTCCATTTTTAATTTTTTGAGGAACCGCCATAGTTTTCCATAGTGGCTGCACCAATTTATATTACCAACAGTGCATAAGACTTCTCTTTTCTTCATATCCTTGCCAAGACTTGTTATTTCCTGTCGTTTTTTTAACGATTTATTTATTTTAGAGATAGAACACACGTGTGTACATGGGGGGAGAGAAGGAGCAGAGAGAGACCCAAACAGACTCTGTGCTCAGTGTGGAACCCGATGTGGGGCTCAATCTCACAACCCTGAGATCATGACCTGAGCCGAAACTAAGAGTTGGACACTTAACCAACTGCACCACCCAAGAGCCCCTTATTTCTTGTCTTTTTGATAACTGCCATTCTGACAGGTATGAGATGATATTGCATTGTGGTTTTAATTTGCATTTCTCTGATGGCTAGTAATATTGAGCATCTTTTTATGTGTCTTTTGGCCATCTGTCTTCTTTGGGAAAATGTCTATCCAGGCCCTCTGCCTGTTTTTCATATATGGCCTTTATTATGTTGAGGTATGTTCCCTCTAAACCCACCTTGTTGAGTTTTTATCATGAACGAATATTGAATTTTGTTAAATGCTTTTTCTGCATCTATTGATACGATCACATGATTTTTCTTTCCTCTTGTTAATATGATATATCACATTGATTGAGTTGTGAATATTGAACCATTCTTGTATCCCTGGAAAAAATCCCACTTAATTGTGGTGAATGATCCCTTTAATGTATTGTTGAATTTGGTTTGCTAACATTTTGTAGAGGACTTTTGCATCTATGTCCATCAGAGATACTAGCCTATAATTTTTTTTTTGTGGTGTGTCTGGTTTTGGTATCAGAGTAATGCTGGCTTGGTAAAATAAATTTGGAAGTACTCCTTCCTCTTCTATTTTTTGGAATAATTTGATAAGAATAGGTACTAATTCTTCTTCAAATGTTTGGTAGAATTCAGGTGTTCGGGAAACCACCTGGTCCTGGACTTGTGTTTGTTGGGAGTTTGATAACCAATTCAATTGTGTTACTAGTAACCAGTCTGTTCAGATTTCTATTTCTTCCTAATTCAGTCTTAGAAGATTATATTTCTAGAAATTTATCCATTTCTTCTAAGTTGTCCAACTTGTTTTCATAGTAGTCTATTATAATCCTTTGTATTTCTGTGGTGTTGGTTGTAACTTCTTTTTCATTTCTGATTTTATACACCTGAGTCCTTTTTTCTTCTTGATGAGTCTAGCTAAAGATTTGTCAATTTTATGTTTTCAAAGAACCAGTTTTTAGTTTCACTGATCATCTACCATTTTTTAAAGTCTCCATTTCATTTATTTCTGCTCTGATCTTTGTTATTTTTTTCCTTCTATTAATTTGGGGCTTTATTCTTTTTCTAGTTCCTTTAGGTATAAGGTTAGATTGTGTGAGAATTTTCTTGTTTCTTGAGGTAGGCCTTTGCCACATACCAGAGAATTTGCATTGTTTCCATTTTCATTTGTCTCCATGTATTTTTTTAATTCCCTCTTTGATTTCTTCATTGACCCACTAGTTGTTTAGTAGCATGTTGTTCAGCTTCCATGTTTATGTTTTTCAAATTTTTTTTTCTTGTAAAAAATCGTTACGGTGAGAAAAGATGCTTGATATGATTTCAACCTTCTTAAATGTATTGAGACTTGTTTTGTAGCCTAACATGATCCTGGAAAATGTTCCATGTGCACTTTTAAAGAATGTGCACTCTGCCCTTTTTGGATGGAATGTTGTGTATTTATATGTTAAGCCCATCTGGTCTAATGTGTTGTTCAAGCCCACTGTTTCCGTATCTGGATGATCCATCCCCTGGTATGAGTGGGGTTTTAAAATTCCCTACTATCATTGTATACTGTCAACTTCTCCCTTTATGTATGTTAATATTAGCTTTATATATTTAGGTGCTCCTATGTTAGGTGCATAGATATTCATAACTGTTATATCTTCTTGTTGGATTGATCTCTTTATCATTATGTGATGCCCTTCTCTGTCTCTTGTTAGTCTTTGTTTTAAAGTCTATTTTGTCTGATATAAGAATTGCTACTCCAGCTTTTCTTTCACTTCCATTTACATGGAATATCTTTTTTTTTTAAAGATTTATTTAATTGAGGGGGACCTGGGTGGCTCAGCCGGCTAGGCATTTGACTCTTGGTTTCAGCTCAAATCATGATCTCAGGGTTGTGAGACTGAGCCCCAGATCAGGCTCCGCACTCGGAGGGAGGAGTCTACTTCTCTCCTTCTCCCCTTCCCCCTCCACTTGCTTACGCACTCTCTAAAATAAATAAATCTTAAAAAAAAAAAAAAAAAAAGATTTGAGAGAGAGAGGCACCCCAACATGGAGTATCTTTCTGCATCCCTTCACTTTCAGTCTATATGTATCTTTAGGTCTGAAGTGAGTCTCTTATAGCATATAGATCGGTCCTGATTCATTATTCAGTCACCCAATGTCTTTTTTTCTTTTAAGATTTTATTTATTTGAGAGAGCAAGTGAGTGAGAGATTGAGAGAATGAGTGGGGGGGAGGGGCAGAGGGAGAAACAGACTACCTGTGGAGCAGGGAGCCAGACGTGGGACTCGATCCCAGGACCCTGGGATCATGACCTGAGCTGAAGGCAGATGCTTAATGACTGAACCACCCAGGTGTCCACCCTATGTCTTTTTATGGAGCATTTAGTTCATTCACATTTAAAGTAACTACTGATAGGGATGCCTGGGTGGCTCAGTAAGGTGAGCAGCGAACTCTTGATTTCAGTTCAGGTCATGATCTTGGGGTCATGAGATCAAGCCCCATGTTAGGCTTTGTGTTCAGCATGGAGTCTGCTTGTCCCTCTCCCTCCCTCTCTGCCCCTCTGCCTCTCCCCCAACTTGCATGTGTGTGCTCTAATAAATAAAATCTTTTAAAAAAATAAGTAACTACTGATAGATATGTACTTATTGCCGTTTTGTTTTTTCTGTTTTTTTTTTTTATAATTCTTCACTGTTCCATTCTTCTCTTACACTCTTCCCTTGTGATTTGATGACATTCTTTAGTTGTATGACTGGATTCCTTTATCTTTAGTGTATCCATTATAGGATTTTGATTTGTGGTTACAACGAAGTTCATATTTAACATCCTGTGCAATACAGCAGTCTATTTTAAGTTGATAGTCACTTAAGTTTGAACCCATTCTAAAATTTTTATTCTGCCCTTCCACACTTATGTCATATTTTACATCTCTTAACCAATTACTGTAGATATAACTAGTTATATCTAGTTATATCTAGCATTATAAGTGACTGATCTACTACCTTTAGTATTATGTTTGCCTTTACCAGTGGAACTTTTTCCTTTCATGATTTTCTTCTAGTTTTGGCCATTCTTTTCCACTTAAAGAAGTCTCTTTAAAATTTCCTGTAAGGTCGATTTAGTGGTAATGAATTCCAACTTTCGTTTGTCTGGGAAACTCTTTAACTCTCTTTCAATTCTGAATGATCTTGCTGGGTAGAGTATTCTTGGTTATAGGTTTTTTCCTTTAGCACTGTGAATATATCAGGCCACTCCCTTATGGCCTGCATAGTTTCTACTGAAAAATCAACAATGGCCTTAGGTTTCCCTTATATGTAACTAGTTGCTTTTCTCTTGCTTTTAAGACTCTGTTTTTAATTTTTTATATTTTAATTAATATGTCTTGGTGTGGACCTCTTTGGGTTCATCTGGTTTGGGGCTCTCTGTACTTCCTGGACCTGGAAGTGCCTGTTTCCTTCCTCAGGCTAGGGAAGTTTTCAGCAATCATTTCTTTTTCTAGATTTATTATTTATTATTATTATTTATTTGACAGAGAGAGAACACAAGCAGGTGGAGTGGCAGGCAGATGGAGAGGGAGAAGCACGCTCCCCGCTGAGCAGGGAGCCTGATGTGGGGCTCAATCCCAGGACCCTGAGATCATAACCTGAGCCCGAGCCGAAGCCAGATGCTCAACCAACTGAGCCACCCAGGTACCCCTTCAGCAATCATTTCTACAGATAAGTTCTCTGCCACTTTCTCTCACTCTTTGCTTTCTGAACCCCCTATAATGCAAATGTCAGTATGCATGATATTGTCCCAGAGGTCCCTTACCCTATTCTCATTTTTTTAAATGGTTTTTCTTCTTTTTTGCTGTTCAACTTGGATGATTTCCACTCCTCCCACCTTCCAGATCAAGATCCATTCTTCTGTATCTTTTAATCCACTGTTGATTCCCTCTAGTGTCTTCTTTATTTGAGTTATTATATCCTTCAGCTCTGATTGGTTCTTTCTTATATTTTCTCTTTGTTGAAATCCTCACTCAGTTCATCCACTCTTCTCTCAAATCTGGCAAGCATGTTCATGACCATTATTTTGAACTCTGTATCAGATATATTGCTTATCTGTTTCATTTAGTTCTTTTTCTAAGGTTTGTCTTATTTTATTTGGAACATATTCCTCTCTCCCCTCATGTTGTCTGATTCTGTTTCTATGTCAAGTGGGCCAGATATGTCTCCTTGTCTTGAAAGTAGTGGCCTTGTGTGAAGGGCCTCCTATGCAGCCCAGGAGCACAATCCCACCCCTGGTCACCAGAACCAGGTGCTCCAGGGGTATCACCTGTGTGGCTGCATGTGCCCTCTTATGTGCTATGGTGAGCGCTGTGAATTGTGTAAGGTCATATGATACACTGGGCCATGACCACTGCAAGTACATTGGTGGGTGGGGCTGGCCCCCACCCCGGATGACTACATTGACCAGCCTCAACTACCATGGGCACACTGATGAGCAGGGCTGGTCCCTAACACAGCTGGCTAAATGGCCTGGCTGCAGCTACTATGGGCATGCTGGTGGGTGGGGTTAGCCCCTGGTACAGCTGACTGAGAGGCCTAGCTGCAACTGTTGTGGGAGTGCTGGTGGGCAGGGTTTCCCCAGCCTGGGGCAGGAATTACTTGGGAAGAGCTGCCTGCTTGGTATGCAGTTGTTGGTATGCAGTCTTGGTACGCAGCAGTTGCTTTGGCGGGGAGGGAGACACCAAGGCTACCCGCTGGGTATGACAGGATGGAAGCTACTTTGGAGGTACACCTGCAGATTGGGTGGGGTAGATCCACAAGAGAATGCTGGGCAGAAGAGCAATACCAGCAGGGTAGAAGGAGAGTATCAGAACTGAGTCCCACCAGCTTTGGGCCAGTTAGGCTGAAGGAGGGTAAGAAAAATGATGCCTGCCATCACTTCCATTCCCAGAGAAAGTTCCTACAGATCTCAGCCTCTCCAGCACATTCTCTAAAATTAGTAAATCTCCTTCATATATAAGCTAGGCATTTTTTAAACTGCTGCCTCTGCGCTGGGTCTCAGAGAGAGTAATATAGGGTGCTGGCCCTTTAAAAGCAGAGTCTCAGTTCCCTTTAGCCCTCCAGCTCTTCTTAACCCTTGCTGATTTTCAAAGCCAGATGTTATGGAGGCTCATTTTCTCAGTACAGATCTCTCGAGTGTGGGGTACCCAATGTGGGGCTTGATCCCTTCACTCCTCAAGGAAGACCTCCAGGCTTGTGATATCCCTCCCACTGTGCAGAGTTTTGGTTCCCAGCCACATCTCTGCCCTTCCTACCCTTCTAATGCGACCTTTTCTTTATGTCTTAAGCTGTGGAACAGCTGTTCTGTTAGTCCTTTATGTCATTTTCAAAGTAAGTTGCACTTCATGTAGCTGCACCGTGATGTGTCCATGAGAGTGCTCAGAATCCTCCTATTCCATCATCTTCCCAAGCTCCTGTTCCAGAAAGTATAGATTCATTCTTCTTTAAAATAACTGGAGGGTATTATGCTGAGCGAAATAAGTCAATCAGAGAAAGACATGTATCATATGACCTTACTGATATGAGGAATTCTTAATCTCAGGAAACAAACTGAGGGTTGCTGGAGTGGTGGGGGGTGGGAGGGATGGGGTGGTTGGGTGATAGACACTGGGAGGGTATGTGCTATGGTGAGCGCTGTGAATTGTGTAAGACTGTTGAATCACAGACCTGTACCTCTGAAACAAATAATACATTATATGTTAAAAAAAAAAAGAAGAAGAAGAAGATAGCAGGAAGGGAAGAATGAAGGGGGGGAATCGGAGGGGGATAAGAACCATGAGAGACTACGGACTCTGAGAAACAAACTGAGGGTTCTGGGGTGGGGGGATGGGTTGGCCTGGTGATGGGTATTAAAGAGGGCAGTACTGAATGGAACACTGGGTATTACACACAAACAATGAATCATGGAACACTACATCAAAAACAAATGATGTAATGTATGGTGATTAACATAGTAATTTTAAAAAAGAATATAAAAAATAAATAAATAAAATAATTGTAGTTTGTATCTTTATGATTCAGTTAGGTGAAGATTTTAAAATGATACAAAATATTACATTTAATACAGTATCTGATAGGCTATGCTCATTATTTCATTTTTATTTACAAAAGCAAATAATAGAGATTTTAAATTTTGAATCAAGCAGTCCAAAAGAAAATACATTATGCCAATAATTAAAGGAGAAGCTGCTGCTTTGACGAACTGGATTACAGTTACAGTAGTTCCTAGTCAAGGTATACATGACTTCAAACAATTTACTGCTGTGATTCAAAACATGTTTTTCTTAGCATTACCATGTATAAGATTCAATTCTTATCAAAATCTGCTTGTTAATGTAATGTATTATGATTAACATAACAATAAAAATTTTTTTTTAAAATCTGCTTGTTAAATACTAGTGTCATTTCCAGAGTCTATAAACAACATTTTCACGGCACTGAATACTTTGTAAGATGTTTCTATTTTGGAGTCTGCTTTATTAAGAAGTCCATCTATTAATATTTCACTACTATAAATCATTCGTTTGAACTGGACCACACAATTTATAGTCATTATAGTTGGGAAGTCTAGTATAAAGTAGTAAAAAATTTTTTTATTTTATTTTTCAAGATTTATTTATTTTTAGAGGAGTGGAGGGGCAGAGGAAGAAAGAATCTTAAGCAGACTCCAAGCTAAGCATGCAGCCCCATGCAGGGTTTGATCCCACGACCTTTAGATCACAACCTAAGCAAAAACCAGGAGTTAGACACTTACCCAATTGCACCACCCAGGAACCCCTAAAAAATAAACATTTTTTAAAAAGACTTGAATTTTACCTAAGTATGTGAACAACATGTATGAACTGTCTCTTAGGTAGGGACTCTATTACTTATTAGTTTTGTTTAAGAATGTCATAGAAGTCACAGGGTTGTACTTAAAGATAACAAATGATAATTATTTGAATAAAAATAAAAAGGCTACCAAAAAATAAATTTATCAATAATTTGTTTCTAAGTGTGAAAAGGTATTTCCCATTCAATATCTGAAATGAAACAAAACACACAAAGCTAAATAGTAATTACTTACTTAGAGAAAGCTATGCTTCAGGCACCGTCCTTCTGAGTATAGCAGATTGCTAATCTTATATAGGGTTTAGGAGGAAATGTGGAGTCCTGGGATTGGTGGATTTTCAGAGGCTTTGAAGCGTGGTTACTAGAAGGGCTACCATTGACTGGCTGGCTTGCAAAATCCTGTTCACTAAGGCAGGTTGTTGTTGATTGATCCCACTGACTTAAAAACAATTCTAGGGGTGCCTGGGTGGCTCAGTCGTTAAGCGTCTGCCTTCGGCTCAGGTCATGATGTCAGGGTCCTGGGATCGAGCCCCACATCGGGCTCCCTGCTCGGCGGGAAGCCTGCTTCTCCCTCTCCCACTCCCCCTGCTTGTGTTCCCTCTCTCGCTGTGCCTCTCTCTGTCAAATAAATAAATAAAATCTTTAAAAAAAAAAAACAGTTCTAAAGAACTGTCAATTACTCAGTAAGCAGGTTTAAAACTGGTCTGAGTGACTGTTACCATGGCTATACAAGAATCAGTCTCCTCCTAGGAGTTTGGAAACTTCCTTTCATTTTCACAAGGTAAGCACATAAACCAACATACACATACATATACATACTGTGTATGTAAATCATACAACCAGTTTTATAATCACATTTCAAGAAATTACAATAAAAAATAGAAATACTGTCAGTGTTACGGGGAAATACCACTTGTCTTACAATATGTTCATTTAACCAGTCATCACATGGTATACTGCAGGTTGTGTTAATTCAAAGACAAATATGAAAAGCAACAAATGTTTTGGTTTTTTTTTTTTTAGATTTTATTTATTTGACAGAGACACAGCGAGAGAGAGAGAACACACGCAGGGGAAGTGGGAGAGGGGGAGAAGCAGGCTTCCCGCTGAGCAGGGAGCCCGATGCGGGGCTCGATCCCAGGACCCTGGGATCATGACCTGGGCCGAAAGCAGACGCTTAACGACTGAGCCACCCAGGCACCCCCAAACAAGTGCTTTATAGCAGTGCTATTCAAAGTGAGTCTGGTCCACAATGTTTTTTTTTACAGGTCTGAAATGAGGTAAGTACAAAAATGGAGTGTTCAGAAACCCTTACAGGAAATTTATATTTGACAGAGTAATTCTATGCCCTTTGAATCTAATGAAAAATTGAAGTTTATATTTTGTACATCCATTTTTTTTTTAATTTTTCTAGTAATTAGGTTTTTTGTCTTTTATAAAAATATCAGTTCACAAACTGGTCTTTCACCACAAAGAGAAGCACTACTTCATAAGACTCGGAAAGTTAATATCCCCAACAGATGAGGGTGTTATGTTTTGCTATGAGGATACAGGCAAAAAGAATGTCTATCACATACCAAGCAAGTAGACACCTACATCAAAATTGGAAGAATGGTGGGGTGCCTGGATGGCTCAGTTGGTTAGGTGGCTGCCTTTGGCTTGGGTCGTGGTCCCAGGGTCCTGGGATCAAGTCCCACGGTGGGCTCCCTGCTCAGCAGGGAGTCTGCTTCTCCCTCTACCTCTGTTCCTCCCCTCTGCTCATGCTCTCTCTCTCTCAAAATAAAACCTTTTTTTTTTTTAAAGATTTTATTTATTTATTTGACAGAGAGAGACACAGTGAGAGAGGGAACACAAGCAGGGGGAGAGGAAGAGGGAGAAGCAGGCTTCCCACTGAGCAGGAAGCCCGATGTGGGGCTCGATCCCAGGACCCTGGGATCATGACCTGAGCCAAAGGCAGACACTTAACGACTGAGCCACCCAGGCACCCCTCAAAATAAATAAAATCTTAAAAAAAGAAAAAATTGGAAGAACGGTGACAAAATTGGAAGAATGATGACAAAGCACATTTAAAGGCTGCATCATCTATCCCCTGGATGCAGTAGGAGATTATGCTGTATGAAAAAACAAATGACTCTGAGATAAAAACTGCTTCAAAAGAATCAGACTCTAAATGTGAAGAAATTTAGGAACACCTTAACCTATCTATCTCTTCTATTTTCCTTAAAAAAAAAAAAGTATGCACAAAAGTAATCTAATCTTTAAAAAGATTATCTAAGATAAGTCTCCCCTAAAAAGATGATTAAGACATGACATAATTCCTACCATTAATGAGCCTGAATTATCCAGATGGGACAAAAACAGATGATAATAATAACGTCGTAAAGGCAACAGTAAAGAGATATACTGGATATTATGGGAGAACCCAAACTAGTCTGGATGATCAAGGCTCCCCACTGAACGTGAAAGCTCCCATGTACTCAAAATTCCCAATCCACTCTACCAAACTATAACCAAGTTCCATACATTCTACTTCCTCAGTTCCTCTCATATTGTTGGCCCTGCTTCTCCAGCAATCCCACTTTAGTCCCAGGCCCCATCATCTCACAGCTATAATGACAGCTTCCCAACAGCCTCTTCTCACCAGGCATCCTTCCTACAGCTGCCAGTTATCATTCCCAAATTCAAATCAGATCATATCACCTCAATGCTTAAAAGATTCCATGAATAATGCAAAAGTAAGGAGAAAGAAAACTGGATACAAGATGTATGATCTCTATTTTGTAAATATGTATACGTGAGGGCGCCTCGGTGGCTCACTTGGTTAAGCAACTGCCTTCGGCTCAGGTCATGATCCTGGAGTCCCAGGATCGAGTCCCACATTGGGCTCCTTGCCCAGCAGGAGTCTGCTTCTCCCTCTGATCCTCCCCCGTCTCGTGCTCTCTCTCTTCCATTCTCTCTCTCTCAAATAAATAAATAAAATCTTTAAAAAAAGAAAAGAAGATGTATATGTGATAGGTTTCCAACCACAAGATGGTTCCAACTGCAATTGCTGTTTTGGAATCAATTAACGAAATGATTCCAAGTCTCTATTTATTATAGAGATATCTGTGGAGGAAAATAAGGAAACATAAGTTTAAAGTGGGTCACAGAAATTTACAGAATGGGGCATATAAAGTATATTCCCAAAAGTTCATCAAATTCTATGAACGAAAGGGAAATGACTAAGTATTTACTGTTATTACAGCAAGCGTGCCTGTATTAACTAGGTTAAATATTCTTATAGGTCATAAACGTTTTATAATGCTTTAAAGTCCCTTATATAATGACCATAAGGTACAGCTGCTGATTTTATAGAACTTAAACAGAGGTAGCATGGGGCACCTGACTGGCTCAGTTGGAAGAGCATGTGACTCTTTTTTTTTTTTTTTTTTTTATTTTTTTTTTAAAGATTTTATTTATTTATTTCACAGAGAGAGACACAGCGAGAGAGGGAACACAAGCAGGGGGAGTGGGAGAGGGAGAAGGAGAAGCAGGCTCCCCGCAGAGCAGGGAGCCCGATGCGGGACTCGATCCCAGGACCCTGGGATCATGACCTGAGCTGAAGGCAGTCGCTTAACCAACTGAGCCACCCAGGCGCCCGAGCATGTGACTCTTGATCTTGAGGTTGTGAGTTTGAGCCCCATGTTCAGTGCAGAGAGTACTTAAATGAATAAATTAAAACTTTAAAAAATAAAAACAGGGGTGTGCCTGGGTGGCACAGTCAGCTAAGTGTCCAACTCTTGGTTTCGGCTCAGGTCGTAATCTCAGGGTTGTGAGAATGAGCTCTGCGACAGGCTCCATGCTCAGCACACACAGTCTGCTTGAGATTCTCTCCCTCTTCCTCTGCCCCTCCCATTTGTGCACTCTTGCTCTCTCTCTAGAATAAATAAATCTTAAAAATAAAATTTAAGGGGGCGCCTGGGTGGCTCAGTCGTTAAGCGTCTGCCTTCGGCTCAGGTCATGATCCCGGGGTCCTGGGGTCAAGCCCCGCACTGCTTCTCCCTCTCCCATTCCCCCTGCTTGTGTTCCCTTTCTCACTGTGTCTCTCTCTCTGTCAAATAAAGAAATAAAATCTTTAAAAAATAAAAAAATAAAATAAAATAAAATAAAATTTAGGGGTGCCTGGGTGGCTCAGGTGGTTGAGCGTCTGCCTTCAGCTCAGGTCATGATCCCAGGGTGCTGGGATCGAGCCCCACATCGGGCTCCTGGCTCAACAGGGAGTCTGCTTCTCCCTCTCCCTCTGCCTCTCCCCCTGCTCATGCTCTCTTTCTGTATCTCTGTCTCTCAAATGAATAAAATCTTAAAAAAATAAAATAAATAAAATTTAAAAATGAAAATAAATAAAAAGAGGTGGCATGGTATAGCAGGAGTAAGAGTGACTTAGGTATCAGGATAATTGGATTTTAACTAGTTACATTTTGGGGAAGTTACCTAATCTCTCCAACTCTCAGTTTCTTCATTTATAAAAGAACAGGACTGGATAGGTCATGGATCAGTAATCTTTCTGTGAAGGGCCAAAGAGTAAACATTTTAGGCTTTGTGGGCCATACAGTCTCTTTCATGACCACTCAACTATGCCATAGTAGTATGAAAGCAGCCAGAGACAATACATAAAGAAATGAGTATGACTGTACGCCAATAAAAATTTATTTACAGGGCGCCTGGGTGGCTCAGATGGTTAAGCGTCTGCCTTCGGCTCAGGTCATGATCTCAGGGTCCTGGGATCAAGTCCCGTATCGGGCTCCCTGCTCCTTGGGAGCCTGCTTCTCCCTCTGCCTTTCTCTCTCGCTCTGTCTCTCATGAATAAAAAAAAAAAAAATCTTTAAAAAAAAAAAATTTATTTACAGAAGTTAGAGGGGTGCCTGGGTGGCTCAGTCATTAAGCATCTGCCTTCAGCCCAGGTCATGATCCCAGCGTCTTGGGATTGAGCCCCGCATCGGGCTCCCTGCTCGGCGGGAAGCCTGCTTCTCCCTCTCCCACTCCCCCTGCTTGTGTTCCCTCTCTCACTATGTCTGTGTCAAATAAATAAAATCTTAAAAAAAAAAAAATGGGAGCAAGGGGTGCCTGGGTGGCTCAGTCGGTTAAGCGCCTGCCTTCGGCTCAGGTCATGATCCCAGGGTCCTGGGATCGAGCCCTGCATCAGGCTCCCTTCTCTGTGGGGAGGCTGCTTCTCCCTCTCCCTTCTTCTCCCCCTGCTTGTGCTCTAATAAATAAATAAAATCTTTAAAAAAAAATCTTAAAAAAAAAAAGTGAGAGCAAGCTGAGTTTAGCCTGTAAGACCCTAGTTTTAGGTAATCACTGTTTACTTCTAAAATGTGAGAGTATTTTTTTTCTATTTAAAATTCCCTAAGCTGTTACCTTTATTTTTATATTTTTTAAAATATAAATTATATATTTTAAAAGATTTATTTTTTTAAAGATTTTATTTATTTCTTTGAGTGAGAGAGAAATAACGAGGGGGGAGAGGGGCAGAGGGAGAGGGAAAAGCAGGGTCCCGGATGAGCAGGGGGCCTGACCTGGAGCTTGATCCCAGGACTCTGAGATCATGACCTGAGCCGAAGACAGAAGCTTAACCAATTGAGCCACCCAGGTGCCCCTAAAGATTTATTTATTTGAGGCAGAGAGAGAGACAGAGAGAGAGACAAAGAGAGAGCACCCGTGCATGCAGTGAGGAGGGGCAGAAGGGGAGGGGGAGGGAATCTCAAGCACACTCCCTGCTGAGCACAGTGCCCCAAGCAGGGCTCCATCCCACAATCCTCAGATCATGACCTGAGGCTAAATCAAGAGTCCAATGCTTAACTAACTAAGCCAGGTGCCCTGGTTGCCTTGATTTTTAGAGAAATCTGTTAGCCATATGTAACACAGGGCACATACTAGTGATTAATAGCAGACTTTAGGATCAGACAGCTTTGGGATTCTCTATTAGCTGTTAGCCTTGGACAAGTCACTTAAAATCACTCTGAGCCTCACCTTTCTTGTAAGGTTCTTGTGAAGTTTAAATGAACTAATAATAGGGGTGCCTGGCTAGCTCTGTCAGAAGAGCATGCAACTCTTGATTTTGGGGTTGTGAGTTGGAGCCCCATGTCGGGTGTAGAGAGCACTTAAATTAATAAAACTTTTTTTTAAAAAGTTTAAATGAAGTAATAATATATGAAGTATTTAACCCTGTATCTAGTATACAATAAGCATTCAATAAATGATTATTACTTTTGTAATAATTTTACATTACTAATATAACATTACATATATTACTTAATATTACATTATTATAAATTTATTTTTTTTTAAAGATTTTTATTATAATTTTATAATTAATTTATAATTATATTTATTTTATATATAATTTATAATTTTATTATAAATTTATTTATTTTTTTATCTCTGTCAATGTATTTGACAGAGAGAGAGACAACGAGAGAGGGAACACAAGCAGGGGGAGCAGGAGATGGAGAAGCAGGCTCCCCTTTGAGCAGGGAGCCGCAGGGCTCCATCCCAGGACGTGGAGATCATGACTTGAGCCGAAGGCAGACACTTAATGACTGAGCCACCCACGCGCCTCATAAATTTACTTTTTTAAATTATGTGATCCTGAGTCCTTCGTCAGGAACACAATACTCCATTTTTTTCCAGCAAACAAATAAAATATGCTTTATAATGATCTACATTCAGATGCATTTTTCACTAAAGCAAAAGGTGAGGACTGGCTATATTACCCTAAGTATTCCTATTGTTTTGATTTCTTTTTTTTTTTTAATGACAACAGTCAGCTTTGTAGATAGCAGATAGGAGGGGCAGAGGAAGAGGGAGAGAGAAGATAGTTAGCACTATCTACTTACTAGCTGTATGACCTTGGTAAAGTTATATAACTTTTTATTAGCCTCCATTTCTTCACCTGTAAAAATGTGAAAATAACAGTACCAACTTTATAGGATTATTAGAATTAACTGAGTTAATAAATCGTCTGGCACATAAACTATATAGTAACTGTTATTATTTGAGTTAGATATTTAACATTTGTTCATTTCAGTCCTCAGACAACCTGAAGAGGTATTATTCCTATATTTACAGCTGTAGATAATAAGATTCAGAGAAGCTAAGAAACCCACCCAAGGTCACCACTGATTAAGTGGCAATGCCCAGGACTCAACATAGGCTTGCCTGACTATAAGACACTCTTACCACAAGGCTAAAGATGACATCAACTATATCTCTGTATGGTATATACAAAGGAATTTTAAGGACTCACATAGGGGTATTAATAATAATCTCCCCAGGCAGGAAACGTTTTTGAATTTTTTAAGGTTCAAGGGTTAAGAGAATACACATAAAATCACACATCTTCTTAAAATGATAGTCTTCCCATAAGTAAAATTTTTCCTGAAATGATTCCTCTTTTTAACTTATGTCCAATTAACTTAACTCAAACGTTCATTATTAAAGTAATAAGCAATCCTCGGCACTAAAATAACTAAAGATGCAGCATAGTGACTTATCTTGTACACAGAAAGTACTATGCAAATGCTGGCATTCACCTCTACTTGATCTCTGAGATTTATATAAGACTCTCAGACTAATTTTATAAGAAGCAAACCTAGAGAGCCAAACACACTTCTGCTTACTTTATTCCATAAATTTCCAAGTATTGATTTAGAACTTGAGCTTTGAAAAGCTTTCCCGTTCAAATGAAAACACTGACCAATATTAAAGGGGAAGAGTAAAAGACACCTCAAGGAAAAAGACCCAAAGACATTACTCCACCGCATAGGTTTATTCTTAAGTTTGCTGCATTACTTCATTCACTCCATACTCTTCAGGCCTTGTGAGTGGCTGGCCTGGTAACTGATCCAGAAAAGAAGCTGGCTTCACACTGTAAAGCCTCAGAGCTCAGCAACCTAATACTAACAAGAAACATACGGCAGTTTGATGTAGCTTATTTCCAAACTCTATTACAAGAATGAACCCAAACTTAGAACTCTAACCTAACTCTAAAATTCCCCAAATGCAAATAAGATTAATCTTCAATGTTATAAAATTACAAATTATAATCTAATCTACTTAAGCAGATTGTGAATTTTTTTCCAAACCAGAAATTCTGAAAGTCAAAATAACCATTAATTAAGAATTAATAAAACATTACACTCTGTGCTATACAGGAAGAAATATAACAAATATACTATGTAAATGTCATTATCTAGTTTAGAAGACAAAATAATTTTCTTTAGCATTTGGTGTTCTGTTGAGAAAAGAAAAAATGTTCAAATTTTAAGTTAAGGAAACCAAATCATGTTTTAGCATTTCAAAATAATATTCTAACATGCTGGATTGTATTAGGGTATCATTCCTTGCCAAGTATTCTATTGCCCATCAAGACGGGAGGGGAGGGGAAGAATGGACAGTATCTGCCTAACAATAATGGATCCATCAGTAGTGTCATCTCCACATATAAGCAGCAGCACTATTATTCATATGAGCACAGTATATCATAAATATCAACCTCTAGTTCTAGAAGAAAAACAGGCACTCATGGTGGTTCAAAAATTACCTTTCAAAAAAAAAAAAAAACTAAACTAATATTAAAAATAACCTGCAAGGGGTGCCTGGATGGCTCAGTCAATTAAATGTCCAACTCTTGATCTCAGCTCAGGTCTTGATTGTGAGTTTGAGTTTTTTTAACTTGGACTCCACGATGGGCGTGGAACTTACTTTAAAGATAATAATAATCTGCAAAACGTTTAGTAAAGAAGACTGCCTAGATAACTGATGCTAACAGTTCTTAGAACCTTTGCCAGGGGTTGTCCATGAACCCCCTTTGAACAGCTGTTGAAAGTTACAGGTCTTTTCCCCACAAAGTACAGATATACAGAGTTCAGACTCTTGTAAGACTATGGACACGCCCATAGATCTAGGTTAAGAACCAGGAAGATGAAGTAGAAATTTTCCCAAGGCACCTTTGACTCTCTTTCATAATTTTACCCCTGACTCACAAGACCCAACTAAATCATTCATAACCAGACAATGAACTCTCATGTAAAGCCAGCCCTTAAAAAAAAAAAAAAGTTTGATAGTATTTACTTAACCAGTATTCACCTGAAAATACACTGATAGCATTTTATTTTATTTTTTTTAAGGATTTTATTTATTTATTTGACAGAGAGAGAGAGCATAAGTAGGCAGAGCCCGACACGGGGATCAATCCCAGGACCCTGGGATCATGACCTGAGCCAAAGGCAGATGCTTAACCGACTGAGCCACCCAGGCGCCCCAACTGACAGCATTTTAAAATACAGCATGTAACTAAGTGATATCAATAAACATTATAGTGTATTAATTTATAAAATGATTTTACATCGTAATAACAATACTCTTATCTCCCTTTTATAGCTAACAAAATGGAGGTTCAGAAAATAACTTGCCCTGGTCACACAGCCAACAAATGGAGAGCTGGGATTCTAATTAAGTTGTCTAGTTCCAGAACTGAGCTTACTTAGTACATTATTATATCCTGATGCTGCCACAAAAACCCCTCAGAGAAAACAGATTTAAAAAAAAAAGAAAGCTTAATGGGTCACATTCTATTGTAGATACATCTTGACATCAGTAAAGAAAAATTAGTGTATTTAAAATGTTTGATTTCCTCTTGCTTCATTGGTTAACATAAAACATGGTTTTCAGAAAAATAAATGGTCAAGCTAATGAGTTTTAGGACTGAAAAATAAGGATATTTTGTTATTCTATGAAGCATTCCTTCTCATTCATCTCTTTAATTCTTAACATGCAATGTTAAGAAATGTAACTGTAAATATAAGAAACAAAGTTTAAACATCCAATTCCTTTTAAAACACAAAAACTATTTGAAATTAACTTTTAGGATGTTCAAAATATTCCTTGTAGTCTTTTTTTAAGTAACAATACTTCCATTCTCTACAAATCAAAATTTCTTGATTTTTTTTTAAGTGTCATTTGTCTAAACCCATATGATATACAACACCCTACTGTAAACTATAAACTTTAGGTGATAATGATCTGTCAATGTAGATTCATCGATTGTAACAAATGTACCATTTCCATGTGGGAATTTTGATGGTGGGGGAGGCTGTGCCTCTGTGGAGCCAGGCAGGGGGCATATGGAGGCAGAGGTACGGTACCTGGGAAATCTGTACCTTTCACTCAATTCTGCTATGAACCTAAAACTGCCATAAATATAAACTCTATTTTGCAAAAGGGCTGGGGCGGATGTGTCAAAATTTACCTCGTTTTCTTAACAAATGAGGAAATAATTGTCTTCTAAAAATTACCCTGTGAATTAAGCTTCCTGCCAGAATACAGAAAGTGCAATTATTACAGCATATATTATCATTTAAAAAACCATTAACAGTAATCTTATTAAAGGCTAAAAGAATTAGTTTTAAATTTTAATATGAAGCTAAGTGCACGTGTGAGTATAGGTATCTTAAGATTCCTTTTTATATTTATGTTCATACTATTTGGTATTTTAGGGGACTAAAAGTCTGAAGTGGGTCACCAGTTGACTGACAAACTAAAGGGGGTGCCAGTGGGAGGAGGAAAAGCAGCAACCAATGAAAAATGCCACCGCCAAGCAGAAGTCCTCTGTTCTCCCAAGTCGACCCTCTGCCAGGGTCAGGATTCAAGGGAGATGGAGAAAGGGTTTCCTCATAGAGTCAGAATGAAGAACAGCAAGAGTCAAACAACTATTGACTTATATAAAAGAAAAACAATGCAAAAAAGAAGAAGAAGAAAAGAAAAAGTGCAACTAGTAGATAAAATACTTGTGTCAACCCAGGTTTTTCGAGAAGCTTTCCCCAAAGTATCTTCCAAATGTGGTAACCACCCACAGGGATAACATTAGCATAAAGGGCCAAAAATAGTCATGTTATTAAAACAGATTAAAAGGAATACTGAGAAAGGTTCAATTTTCTACGAAAGTAGAACACTGCCCAGTGGGAATATACGTAGAATGCTTTTCACACCCAGGCGCGCAAACGCCACGACTGTGCAAATCCAGTAAAGGACAAGCCCCGGGCTAGAAAACTCCCAACTCTGTAGACAAATCGCCCAGCCTGAAGAAGCCACCAAGTTAACTAAGCCCAGAACTGAGTGGAAAGAAGAAACAGCTGGCTCTGGGGCAATAAAACGAACTCCGCGGAGCGGCTGCGCCTTCTGAAAGGGGCTGCAGTTGCTGGTGTCACACCAGGAGGCACTCTTCCACAGCGTCTCCACCACCGCGCGAGCCGCAAACGCCCAGTGCCAGCAAATTCCGACTAGCAGCGAGCTCCGCGGAGAGGCAAGTCCCGACAGGCAGCGAGCCCCTCCGGCGGGTCAGTCCCGGACCGGCGACAAGCCCCCTGGCAGGCCAGTCCCGGGCGGGCTGCGAGTCCCCATGCCGCAGGGCCGGGAGAAAGCCCACCTGCCGCGCGCGCCCACGGGCCGGCCGCCCTCCCCGGGCCCCCCAACCCGGCCGGCCGCACCGCTCCTGCTCGTTCCTTGCACCCCACCAAACACCTGCCTGTCCCTCTCTTCCCGGAAAGACCGACCGAGAGGAGAGAGCCAAGGGGGCCACCGACGCGGCTGACAGAGCCAGAGGCTGGGGACCTCCTCCGGGAAAGGCGACCCTGTTCCTCCCGCCAACGGGAGCGACAGAAAACGTGCAGCGGCTTAATGGGCCCCAAACCCTCTCAGCCGCGGAGTTTTAGTTACTGCTCGTAAGGCTGGAGTTTCCTCGAGCCGGAGGCGCAAGCCCGGGCGGCGTTACGATTTCGGGTTGGGGTAAGGGAAGGCTCGGCGTGAACCCACAGCACTGCACAAAGGGAGGAGAGGAGTGAGGGGGGAATGAACGCAGTTACCTCGGTCCTCGGCTCGTCTCTCCGCTCGGTTCCTGCCGGCCTCGCCAAGGCTGCAGCTGCCCTGCCAGGCTCCCGCAACCCAGCGTTCACCCGCAGCACCCAGCGGCGCCGCACTAGACCCGCGTAAGCACCCGACGGGCGCGCGCCCTCCTGCGCGGCCCCGCAGAGCCCCGGCCGGCGCCCGGCGTCCTCTCGGCTCAGCCCCGAGAGCGGCGGTCTCTGGGGCTGCGAGCGGAGCGCGCGCCGGAGCCTGCGCACTGCGCTCTGGGAGGTGTGGTTTATGGTTACCTCCTCCGGGTGCCCGTCCCCCCACGTCCTCGGGGGCGGTGAGAGAGTTCAGGGACTCGCGGTGCTGTGCTGCCGGGGGGAGGTAGGGGACGTCCTCAAAACAGTTCTGGATAGGTTATTAATATCTCTTAAGTTATTCTTCACTTCGGTGGCCGTACAGAATTTAGTTTCTTTTTATATCCATCAACTCCCCTCCCACGCGCGTTGAGTGTTCCTTGGGTTTCTATCTCTTTTTAAAAAATGGTGGGGGAGGGGGGAAGGCTTCCGTTTTTATTCCTATGTCACTTTCTCCACATGTTCCCCAGAGGATATACACAGCAGCTTGTGTTTATAAATACAGACCCACAGTTTATAAACCTAAGGAAGCAGTTAATTGACCTAAGCAGACACTGGCAAAAACCATTGCAAATAAAAATGATGTTGAAATAAACCAATTTTTCAATAAAGTCAGTGGAATGTAGAGGTGGGAGATTAAGAGAGAGCAAAGAAAAATTTTTAAAAGGATATTCTCCTAACACTGTGTCTTTTATTAGAACAATCTCAAGGTTTTACAACCCCAGGAATCTATGTCAGAATAAATTCAACCCTAGGTACATTTATGAATGTTAACGCATAGGTTTGTATTGATTTTGCTCGAAAAAGAACTTTTTAAAAAGTAGTAGCATCTTATGTAAAAACCCCAAAATGACTACTTGAATTTGAAGTTTCATTTCTAAAAAACATCACCTTTTTTACATAAAAGAAATTGAAATAATCCTTAATATTTCGAATATTCCTCTTCAGAGCATTGTATTTTGCAAATTTGATGTCAATGCCCTTAGAAAAATAGAACAAGACCAGTTTTAAAGTATACACACACACACAATTATAAAATTCGTCTGGAAGCATGATGCAATACAATATGTATTTAATAAAAGCATGTTCTAATAGAATTTTTTATATAATATGAACTTTTTTTTTTAAAGATTTATTTATTTGCGAGAGAGAACGAGAGACAGCACGAGAGGGAGGAGGGTCAGAGGGAGAAGCAGACCCCCCGCTGAGCAGGGAGCCTGATGCGGGACTCGATCCCGGGACTCCAGGATCATGACCCGAGCCGAAGGCAGTCGCTTAACTAACTGAGCCACCCAGGCGCCCTGAAGTTTTCTTTTTAATCAGGTGTACCATGTCTCCTAAAAAATGCTCTATAGGGGTGCCTGGCTGGCTCAGTTGGTAGAGCATGTGATTCTTGACCTCAGGGTCATGAGTTCAAGCCCCATGTTGGGCCTAGAGTTTACTTTAAAAAAAATAAAATGAAATAAAAAATGCTTATAGAGGGGCGCCTGGGTGGCTCAGTCCTTAAGCGTCTGCCTTCGGCTCAGGTCATGATCCCAGGGTCCTGAGATGGAGCCCCATATCGGGCTCCCTGCTCGTCGGGAAGCCTGCTTCTCCCTCTTCCCCTCCCCCTGCTTGTGTTCCCCCTCTCGCTGTGTCTCTGTCAAATAAATAAAATCTTTAAAAAAAAAAAAATGCTTATAGAGCAGAGTGGCCTTTTTTTTTTTTTAAAGGTTTTATTTATTTATTTGACAGAGAGAGAGACACAGCGAGAGGGAACACAAGCAGGGGGAGGGGCTCAGGTCATGATCCCGAGGTCCTGGGATCGAGCCCCACATTGGGCTCCCTGCTCCGCGGGGAGTCTGCTTCTCTCTCCCCTTCTCCCTCTGTGTGTGGGCTCTCTCTAGTTCTCACTCTCTCTCAAATAAATAATATCTTTAAAAAAATAAATAAAATGTAATATGTCCACAGAAATGCTCTCAATTGGGCGCCTGGGTGGCTCAGTTGGTTAAGCGACTGCCTTTGGCTCAGGTCATGATCCTTGAGTCCCGGGATCGAGTCCCGCATCGGGCTCCTTGCTCAGCAGGGAGTCTGCTTCTCCCATTGACCCTCCCCCCTCTCATGCTCTCTCTCTCTATCTCATTCTCTCTCAAATAAATAAATAAAATCTTAAAAAAAAAAAAAAGAAATGCTCTCAATTATTTTAAAAAATATATATCTCACAAAACAAGGTATGTCTTTGATGGGATTCAGGACATTCTACCCCCACAGTTAGCATGTTGGCATATTGAATAAAGCTGAAGGAATTTGAGAAAAACGGCAGAAGGAGGAAGGTCACTCTGCAGCTCACCCTCTCACCCTTCTTACCCGAAACAGTCAATAAAACTGCCATGTAGGGACATCTGGGTGGATCAGTTGGTTAAGTATCTACCTTCAGGTCAGATCATGATCCTGGGGTCCTGGGATGAGTCCGGCATCGGGCTCCTTGCTCAGCGGGGAGCCTGTTTCTCCCTCTGCCTGCCATCCCCCCTGCTTGTGCTTTCTCTCTCTCTCTGACAAATAAATAAAATCTTAAAAAAAAAAAACCTGCCATGTAAAAATGTACCAAGAGGAAAGACATTTTTATCACCAGAAATGGAATTTAGGGCCAAGAAATCTATATAAACAAACCTTGTTAAACTTACCCTTATCTTCCTAGTTACTTCACTGTTTAGTACCCCCAGCCCAAATCCCTTTGTCTTGTCAATTTGTCACAAATTTATTACTTCTTTGTCTAAAAGGTATGAAAGCTTCCTACTCTGGTCACTTCTTCAGGTCTTCATTGGGAAAATGCCCATGTACGTGTAAAAGTTCAATAAAATGTGTATACTTTTCTCCTGTTCATCTGTTTTTATCAGTTTCATCTTCAGACCCAGCCAGGGATCCTGGAAGGGTCAAGGAAAACTTTTTCCTCCCTAACCTCAACTGAAGAAAAGAACACATATTTCCTAAATCTGACAAGGATTATATTCTTAGCTTTTACTGATTCCTCTCTAGCTCCATTTCGAATAAACAGCGCTGGCCTTAATAAGTGAAGATCTTTCTTCCCTTCCCTAAATCTCACAAAGCCCCATAAATTAAAACTGGAAAAGGTCTGATATCTGTTGACTCATTGTCTGATGTACTTTGGTCTGAATAAATCACAGTGTTTTAACCTTAATTGACATTTGCATTTTAAGCTAAAATAGAAGGCATCTTTATCTCTAATCCTGAAATAAAAGGCTTTATAATCTCCAAAAGAATTTCAGATGTGGCCTGCGGAGGGATTTAGGAAGATTAATGAAGAGGACAATTTTTATCTTCATTTGCAGTGGAGGCACAGATTTGCAGCCAGAGAGACTGCCAGAATAGAACTTCCTTGAAGAGCCTGAACACTACTAGCAAGACCACCTCTCCCTGCCCAAGTCAGAGTCACTGGCTTGCGCTTTCTTGCCCCTCCTCCACCCTTATCTTATCACCCTGTGGCACGACCAAACTTTACTGAAGTGCTTCACCTTCCCTTTAACAACTACCACTTCCTGCCTTCTGCCCCACAACACACCGGATGCCTACATTTTCTGGCCTTCGTCTAGCGGCCCAGCTTATGCTATTTTAGTTAATTTATGATGGTTCTAATAACCATTACCCTTGCCAATAATCTGACATAGCTATCTCTAAACCTTTGCTAACCTTTTTCCATTGTGGTCTCTGAAATACTTGCATTTCCCTAATTTCCTTCTGGGCCTTTGTAATTGCTGTGCCTTCTCCCTCTTTGCCTGACTCCCACTCAACATCCAATATTAACTTAGATACTATTTTCATGAGGAAGTCTTCCCTGGTTACGGTGCCCTCTCCCCAATTCTGGGTTAGTTCCTTACAGTTATGTTCACACTGCAACAACCTATTTTTGCCCCAAAGGTAGCACTTACCAGTGAGCATTTTAATTAGTTATCTACCTCTTTCATTTATCTGAAAGACTCTTAAATAGAAAGTAGGAGCATAGTACTTGATATATAGTAGCTGTTTAATAAACACTCTAGCAATAAATGAATGCATATCAACTAAGTGTCATAAAGAAGGTTTGAGCAAATATTTTCTGTAAAGGGCCAAATAGTAAATATTTAAGGCTTGCAGACTCTAAGACCCTGTCACAACTATACAACTCTGCTTCCTAAAGGACAATAGCTAATTCCCACTGGTGGCTTCAGGATATCTCTAAAAGACAGAATTTGAGTTAAAAAAAAAAAAAGAGTGGAAGGAGTGGGGTACAGCTCTGGGCTAGAGAACATTACTTGAGAATATATTTACACAGTAGATCCATAGTTCTTGTTTAGAGTGATAAGTATTTTGGGTAGTTTGGGGTGGGTCAGTGGATATAGCTAAAACAGAAAGCATCCTTGGTATGGCCACTGCTCGTTCAATTTGTGCACTAAGTTTTTCTTTTTGAAAATTACTTGTGTTTGTGAGTTTTTACAATTTATAATTTAATCTGAGTTTCCCCCCATATTTAACATTTCACTTTTGTTACTCCATCCTGCCCAGGTCAAATCACTTTCCATTTCCGGTGAACTTACCTACACATGGTGGAGCTTTCAGCTGCGTATCTGGGGAGCTATGGAATTCTCTCCAGAGCAATCCGTGAAGTGACAGGACGAGAGCAATTTGCCTCCATCCCTACCCGACTCTGTAAGTATTGTCACTTTAGACACCAGAAAAACATATTTAGAGAAACTCTGTTTTCCAACATCTGGGTTTGAAATACTTGCAATACACTTCTGAGCAAAACTGTATCCATATACGTGGTAGAAACTGACACAGAGAAACAAATGCAATTGTGTTTCAATTCTGACATGCATTCCAAATGTATGATCTATATGAAAAGCCCTTGCCTGGCTGGCTCAGTCAGAAGAGTGTGAAACTCTTGATCTTGGGGTCATGAGTTCAAGCCCCATGTTGGGTATAGAGATTACTAAAGAGATAAATAAAAATATAAATTAAAAAAAAAGAAAAGTACTTGTTTCATTAAAGATATAGATCTATATTACATTAGACTTCTGATAACATCTTCACAGCGTCATAACGGAATCTATCTCTGAAAAGTTTATTTTTTAAAATATTAATGTAAATTAAAATAAATGCAGCATGGCAGATACTGTTAAGTGTTTACACAGTATCTTCTTGCCTTCTTTGTGAATAAGAGAACTCCAGGTTTCTTGAGGGGTGGCTATGTACCTAGCTAACAAATTATCTTTCAGCCTCTCTGACAAAGTAAGTTCTATTCATTAGATCCAAGTACAGGTGTTGCATGGAGTTTTGGGGATGGCTGCTTAAAGGGAATTGATTCAGCTGGGAGGATCCTCTCATCCTTCCCTCACCCTGGAAGTCATAGCTTGTGTTTTAGCAGCCATCTTGGACCAAGAGGTTATTTGAGTCATGTATAGGATGATGAAAGAAGGACAGAAGGAGCCTGAGTCCCTGCTGACCATCAAACCACCAAAACAATCTCACTACAGGCCTTGAGGGGTGAGAATTTCCAGTTGCAAAAAGATTTTATAATGTCTCTATCTGATAAACAAAATGTGGCTGCTTCCAAATTTGGGAACTGGCACAGTGGCCTGCCCAGGCTTGCAGGCTTTCTTTCCTTATTAGTTAGCAATTTAGGACTGCTTTTTCACTGGGTCAGCGGAGAAACATGGTACAGTAGTCAGGAGCCAAGAAGAGATCAGCAGATGAAAACCACTGATAAAAAATGATAAATCAAGGTTGAGTAATCAGGCAGAATATGTGAATTTACTTCACCAGGCCTTGACCATTTTTCATAGAAACTTTAAGACCACACTTTGAGGTTATCACATTGCAACCTTTTGCAGAAGATGTAACTCTTTCCCCTAAGTTACTGGCTGTCGTGTAGCCATCATCTAGAACTTGTGTACCCATAATCCTTACAAAGATGATCCAGAAAGTAGCTCAAATTTCAGATCCTTTTTGAAAGTGATTCTCTTTGGGAGTTTATAAGTCAACACTGAACAAGAAAAATTGTTATGAGTTCATTTATTTATTTATTTTTTTAAAGATTTTATTTATTTATTCATGAGAGACAGAGAGAGAGGCAGAGGGAGAAGCAGGCTCCCAAGGAGCAGGGAGCCCGATGCGGGACTCGATTCCAGGACGCTGGGATCATGACCTGAGCCGAAGGCAGTCGCTTAACCATCTGAGCCACCCAGGCGCCCGAGTTCATTTATTTTTTAAGGAAGCAGAATCAGAAGTAAAACTTTCTGCCAATTTCCTCAGAGGCAAACTGGATTACTAGAATAGAATAGCCTGTTGTTCAGCCTATTTGGAAGGTTTCAGTTGCTACTTTTACCATCAGCTGAAGCTTGGATCATAGAAGACCAGAGGGTAATTGGATATGTGCCTACCTGGTGGAGGTACCCACAAAAAGACTTCCTTTATGCTCACAACTGTTGAGCAGAAAACAGATGAGGCCTAAGAGAGCTCAGAATAGAGAACATGTGATGCATGCTCATTGGCAAGCAGCCATTTACACATCAGTCAAGAATGTTTACACTTCACTCAGAGTATTGTCCTCAGATCTGTAGTATCATTTTTCTTTGGAAAAAAATTAAAAGGAAAATGTCCATCTTACCTGCCTCTACTTCTCAACATGAACTCCTTCCTCAAGCTCTGTCAAACATTTCACTCTTCTCAATGGAGCCCCTTACCATCCTTTCAATCAGGCAGCTGACAGAAAACTTGCGGGACATTTGAGGAGCAATCTGAGGAGAATTTGATAAAGGTATGAATAGGCTCTAGGAAAGGCTCCTAGGAACAGTGCAGTATCCCTGAGTTAGTAAAAGAATAGTTACTAGAAGGTGGAGAGGAGAGAAGGCCTCCTGACTATAATAAAGACTTCCTAAAGGAAAGCAGGTAACTTGAGGTGACCCTGAGAGAAGGAAGTTGGGATAGAAATAGCCCAAACTTTCTCTCCTTCTCTTTGACCTCAAGTGACAGCCCCTGCCAAAGGCAGCTGCTGGAAGCCAGAGGACAAGGAAGTCTGTTAATTTTGTTCATAAAGGTCAGCTTTTCTGGCACAAAGCAGGATAGAGACAACTGGAAGATACTCAGCACACCTGCTATTACATTTTTGTTCGTGCTGGGCTTATTACCCAGAATGCTGTCATTCTCAATTGTAATATAATCCTCTGTTCTGGTCTATGATTCAGTGTATGACCTACTTTTAAATGTGGAAATGCCTCTCTCCTCAGCATTTTATCTGTATCACTCGCACGGACACTGAACTATATACATCCTTTATTATCACTTTAAAGTTTCACATGTATATACATATTCCATTCTATTGTAAGCTCTGTGAAACAAAATTTATGAATTATACTTTTCTATTTCCACAGCATCGAACACAGTGTTCAACATAGAGCAGTTAACACAAACTGTAATCTTCTTAATCCTCTCCCTCTTTTTATCATCACACCCTACCTACTCCTTCATATTATACCTTCATATTATTATGTGGACATTCAATGGTGGAAAAATCAGTCAGCATTGGAAAACACAAGACCTCCAGATGTTAGGATTTTTACACAAGTGTGTCAGTAGGGGTGTTTCCTCAAGTTGGGCAGTGAACCTGCAGGTGGAACCTAGGCTTCTACGTGTAGACATCTGTGACTCTTCACCTGAGGGGTTTTTTGTCTGCTGGATTACCCAAAGGCAGGGGAGGCTAGAAGTGCTGGGACGTTAGCTGTCTTCCCTCTCTCTCACAGGCAGCTCTCCAACAGTGAACTGAGGGAGTTGGTGACTAAAAATCACAGCAAACTCACCTACGTGATAAGGGGCAACTCTGAGGTACCTTCTACAGGGTTTCCCAGAATTCCTGAGGGGACTGAACCCAGTTGCCCACCACAGCGGTAAATTGCATGATAACACACCTTTAATAGCTTCCTTCTCTTTTCTTTTTCATTCCATCTTTCTGCTGCTAATGCTACTTGGAATTATCTCCCAAATGAAATAAATTTTTTAAAAAAATTTTATTTATTTATTTGAGAGAGAGAATGAGAGAGAGAGCACATGAGAGGGGGGAGGGTCAGAGGGAGAAGCAGACTCCCCGCTGAGCAGGGAGCCCGATGCGGGACTCGATCCAGGGACTCCAGGATCATGACCTGAGCCGAAGGCAGTCGCTTAACCAACTGAGCCACCCAGGCGCCCCCAAATGAAATAATTCTGACTTAAATTCTGATCTTCAGGTTCACTTCTAGGGTAGAATGATAAGATAAGATAAGAGCCCCCATTGGGCTCTTGCTCAGCAGGGAACCTGCTTCCCTCTGCCTGCCCCTCCCCCTGCTTATGCTCACGCTCTCTCTCTGTCAAATAAATAAATATTTTTTAAAAAGTATTTATATTTAACAACATTGAAAAATTATTGTAGACTGTTTCACTATATGGATTTACTATTATTATCCCTTTTTAAAAAATTTTTTTAAAGATCTACTTACTTATTTGAGAGACAACTCTATCAATTGACAACTCTATCAATTCTATTTTCTTTGTATAGTCCTTGCCAATATTTAATTTTATTTCCTTGATTAATAATAAGGACGAACCAGCGCCTGGGTTGCTCAGTTGGTTAAATGTCGGCCTTCCGCTCAGGTCATGATCCTGGGGCCCTGGGATCAAATCCCACATCAGGCTTCCTGCTCAATGGGCAGTCTGCCTCTCCCTCTGCCCCTCCCCCTGGCTTGTGCTTTCGTTCGTGCTCGCGCGTGCTCTCTCTCTCACAAAAATAAATAAATAAATCTTTAAAAAAAAAATAAGAAGAATGAACTTTTAATATTCCCGGGTTGAGCTTTTTATAACTTTTTAAGAAACACTTTCCGGGGGGAACCCTCCTACACTATTGGTGGGAATGCAAGCTGGTACAGCCACTCTGGAAAACAGTATGGAGGTTCCTCAAAAAGTTGAAAATAGAGCTACCCTATGACCCAGCAATTGCACTACTGGGTCTTTACCCCAAAGATACAAATGTAGTGATCTGAAGGGGCACCTGCACCCCAATGTTTATAACACCAATGTCCACAATAACCAAACTATGGAAAGAGCCCAGATGTCCATCGACAGATGAATGGATAAAGAAGATGTGGTA
This sequence comes from Neomonachus schauinslandi, assembly GCF_002201575.2. Taxonomy (NCBI): domain Eukaryota; kingdom Metazoa; phylum Chordata; class Mammalia; order Carnivora; family Phocidae; genus Neomonachus; species Neomonachus schauinslandi. Next base: position 133,022,298 of record NC_058404.1, on the reverse strand, counting down.
TATATAGACAATGGAATATTATGCAGCCATCAAAAAATGAAATCTTGCCATTTGCAATGACGTGGATGGAACTAGAGGATATTATGCTAAACAAAATAAGTCAATCAGAGAAAGACAATTATCATATGATCTCACTGACATGTGGAATTTGAGAAACAAGGCAGAGGTTCATAGGGGAAGAGAGGAAAAAATGAAACAAGAAGAAACCAGAGAGGGAGGCAAACCATAAGAGACTCTTAATCTCAGGAAACAAACTGAGGGTTGCTGGAGTGGAGGGGGTGGGAGGGATGGGGTGGTTGGGTGATGGACATTGGGGAGGGTATGTGCTATGGTGAACGCTGTGTATTGTGTAAGACTGATGAATCACAGACCTGTACCCCTGAAACAAATAATGCATTATATGTTAATAAAAAAAAAAAAAAGAATGTGAGCCCAGTGATATCAAATGCTCTGATACTGGATATTTATATAAAATGTCACCCACGACAAAAAAAAAAAGAAAGAAAGAAACACTTTCCTAGTCCTGAAACATAAAGATATTTTTTTCTAAAGCTTTTGAGGTTTACATTAGTCTGCCTGGAAGTGATTTTTATTTTATTTTTTTTTTAAGATTTTATTTATTTGACAGAGAGAGCACAGAGGGAGATTGAGAGGGAGAAACAGATTCCCCACTGAGCAGAGAGCCCAATGCAGGGCTAGATCCCAGGACCCTGAGATCATGACCTGAGCCAAAGGCAGACACTTAACCGACTGAGCCATGCAGGGGCACCTGGAAGTTATTTTTTATAAATGAAATTTTTTTATCATCATAGCCAGCCTGTAGAAGATACTCAGTGTTTTTCCATCTCTTTTTTCATTGTTTAATTTATTATCTTATTTATTTGTTTTTTTAAGTAGGCTCCACACCCATTGTGGAGCCCAATGTGGAGCTCAAACTCAGGACCCTGAGATCAAGATCTGAGCCAAGATCAAGTGTCGGACGCCTAACCAACTGAGCCACCCAGGTGCTCCTGATTTATTATGTTAAATAAATATATTTTTAAATGTTTATTTCAAACTATATGTATATTTTAGAAGCATTCCACAATGCATTATTTGTCATTGTTTAGACATTGCTTAAACTACCAAAAACACAGGCTAGCCAACAATTTGCTGCAATCAGCATTCAACTCTTGGATGGATCAGTATGTTTACATTTAGACTGGGGTGAGTTTTGGGTCCATATTGTAGATATAACGCTATTTTTAAGGATTTGACCTACTAAATGAAGAAAATATAAAAATATTCTTCCTGTCCATTTACAATAGCCAAATTATGGAAGCAGCCCAGTGTCCATCAACAGATGAATGGATAAAGAAGATGTTTTATACACATACACACACACACACAAAGGAATATTAGTCAGCCATAAAAAAAAAAATGAAATCTTGTCATTTGCAACAACATGCATGGATCTAGAGGGTATAATGCTAAGTGAAATAGATCAGTACAAGAAAGACAAATACCATGTAATTTCACTCATATGTGTAATTTAAGAAACAAAACAAACAAACAAAGAAAAAAAGGACAAACCAAAAAACAGACTCTTAAATACAGAGAACTAAGTGATGGTTACCAGAGGAGAGGGGCGGAGAATGGGTGAAATAGGTGAAGGGGAATAAGAATATATTTATTGTGATGAGCACTGAGTAATGTATGGAATTGTTGAATCACTATATTGTACACCTGAAAGTAATACAACAGTGTGTCTGTACTAGAATTTTAAAAAAATAAAAATAAATAACTAAATAGAAAGGGAGATACAAAAGTATAGAGTATAATCCCTACCTTATAAAAACAAACATGTTTGTCTATGCGGAGGAATTCTGGTTATAAGGCACAGTGAACAGTGGTTATCCCTAGTGATGAGATTGTGAAGCACAGAGCATATTGTCATTAAAAAGTACTGTTTTGCCAGGAAAAAAAAAATGTTTGTATATGTGTCATCCTTTGAGATGAATTGGACAAGCTGAACCTTTGGAAGGAGTGGGGGGAAAAGCATGGTTGTTATCATTTAATCATCATCTATCACGATCTCTAACTATAGCAAATCAAGCATTAAAAATTATATTCTATACTTCATAATAAATATTTAAATATTACCTTAATTGAATGTGGAGATGTATGATGCAATACAGTCTCTCTCTTCGAGCTGTTCACACCCTACCAGCTTCTAATGTACCCCTAGGGAAAAGTCCGAGACCCATTCAATGACTTCGCACCAGAATTAAGCCAAAATTTGTCTTTGGGATAGGTGGAGTGGGAGGAAGTGAGGCGCCATAGTTTGCGGCTGTAAAGCACTTGGAGCTCCCTCTGCTGGAATATATTAGTAAAGGAGCAGCCGCAAGGGAACATTCCACCTTCAAGGTGAAGAGAATGCAAACAAAAAGGAAACAAACGGCTCTCTCAGAGTTACTTTGATACCAGGGTCAAGGGAAAGCTTAAAACAACAGCAGTCTCTCTTCTAGGGTTTTTGGTAAAATGTGCCACTTTTCCTTCTACTTTAGGAATATTTGCTTTCTAGTAGGAAAAAAACATGAACTTGATTTGTTAATAGATACCTTACGGGAGTGTAGCCTCAGAGAAGGGCATAGCATCATTTTAGCAGGCTGATGACAGAAAATGTATCCTAAATAAATGTAAATGCAATTTAATATTTAAATGAAAGCTAAGACTTTTTGGGTAACTTTTGGGAATTCATTTAAATTCTCTGTACTATACCTCCCTAATTTTAAAGTGAGGATGATAATATCAATCCCAACCACTTTGATAATGGGAGAGTAAATGAGAAGACCACAGAGGCTAAACGAACTTCCAAAGTGCCACCTATTCTCATGGCTGAAATCCCAGCGCTGGCTGGTAGCCATGTTCCAGATGAATACAGTGCTGAGTCCCAGGCACTGCGTCAGGCCCTGGTGATGAATAAAGCACACTCCTCAACCTCCCAGAACTCACAGTCTTACAGTCTACTGGGGAAGACACTGGAACACACATAATAACATTAACACATGGCAAATCCTATAAAATAAGGCAGAATTGGAAAATTATGGGAACACATAATTTTCTGGAAGATCAGAAAAGGCTTCAAAAAGAAGTTGTATTTGCACTGGGACTTGAGGGGTGAGGTACTTGCCAGTACATTTTTCTTTCTTAAAGTTGTTTATTTAGCTGTTCTCAGGAGAAACTCTCTTCAAAAAAATGTTTGTTTTTTAAAACATAATTAGGAGAACTGAAAGTTAGCTTAGTTCTAGTTTCTTTCATTGGCAGGCCTAACAAACAACACAGAGGTGCAACCATTGGTTAAATAAACCATTAGACTGAGAAAGATCTATCAGCACCGACATAAAGAAAACGTTGGCTGATTGATAGGGTGAAACTAATAGATTGTATTATTTATCTTCTAATTCTGAAAATAATGTCAGGCTTCATAGCTTTTAGTTGGTATATTGAAGATAATAAAACAAATTTAACATTGATACGGTTAATGAGTTCTGCTTTTGCTCCTCTTGCAGAAACACAAATCTGTGTCCTATTAATAATAATTTTTAGTTCCTCAGATGCTAAGCATTACATCTTATATGCCATGCATTTAGTCCTGAATGATTTCTCAACAAGCGTGTTTTTAGGGCAGGAAAAAAAAATATATAGCTGCCAATTGCCTATATGGGAAAAAGAAAAAGAGCTTAAATCAGTAACCTAACTGAATACATTAAAGAACTAGAAAACAAAGAGAAAATTAAACTGAAAGTAAGTAAACGAAAAGAAATAATAAGTGGGTGGAAATATATGAACTAGAGAATATAAAAACAAAAGAGAAAATCGAAAAAACCTAAAGGTTTTTTGAAAAGTAGTAACAGGATGACAAAGATTTAGCAAGACTGACCAAGATAAAAAGAAGGAAGACTAGGGGCGCCTGGGTGGCTCAGTCGTTAAGCGTCTGCCTTCGGCTCAGGTCATGATCCCAGGGTCCTGGGATCGAGCCCCGCATTGGGCTCCCTGCTCTGCGGGAGGCCTGTTTCTCCCTCTCCCACTCCCCCTGCTTGTGTTCCCTCTCTCACTGTGTCTCTCTCTGTCAAATAAATAAATAAAATCTTTAAAAAAAAAAATTAAAAAAAAAAAAAGAAGCCTTTTAAAAAAAAAAAAAAGGAGGAAGACTAAAATTACTAAAATCACAAGTGAAAGCAGGGTAATTACTACCAACCTTAAAGAAATAAAAAGGATTACAAAGGAATACTATAAACAATTAAATGTCAATTATAGGTCTAGATAACCTACATGAATGAAGAGATTCCTATAGGGGTCCTAATTTCCCAATTCATTTTATGAGGTTAGTCACTCCAGTACCAACAAAGACATCACAAGAGAAGAAAACTATAGATCAATATCCCTTATGAATACAGATACAAAATCCTCAACAAAATACTGGTGAACTGAATCCAGCATCATATTTAAAAGATCATACACCAGGGTACCTGGGCAGCTCAGTTAGTTAAGCATCCCACTCTTGGTTTTGACTCAGGTCATGATCTCAGGGTCATGAGATCAAGCCCCATGTCACACTTTCTCTCTCTAAAATAAGATAAATAAATAAAACCTTTTTTAAAAAAGATTATACACCATGACTAAGTGGGATTTATCTCAGGAATGTGAGTATAGTTCAACATATGAAAACCAATCAATTTAATATATCATATTAAAGAGTGAAAGGGAAAAAAACCACATGATCATGTCAATAGATGCAGAACAAGACACTTGAGAGAACCTAACAACATTTTATAATAAAAAAATACACGACAAACTGGAAATAGAGGAGAACTTCCTCATCTTGACAAAGGGTATCTATGGAAAACCCACAGCTAACACTATGCTTTTTTTAAAAAAAGATTTATTTATTTATTTATTTGAGAGAGACAGTGAGTGGGGGGGGGGCACAGGGAGAAGGAGAGAATCTCAAGCAGACCCCCAGCTGAGCATGGAGACTGACATAGGGCTGGATCCCATAACCCTAAGGTCACAACCAGAACCAAAACCAATAGTGAGCCGCTCAACCAACTGAGCCACCCAGGTACTCCCTAATATCATACTTAATAGTGAAAGACTAACAGCTTTCCCTTAAGATTAAGAACAACAAGGATGCTCCACCCTGCTACTTCTATTCTACATTGTACTAGAGGTGTACCCAGGGTAATTAACCAAGAAAAAGAGATAAAATGCATTCATATTGGAAAGCAAGAAGTAAAAGTTACTCTATTCATGGATAACATAATTTTATACATAAAAAATCTTAAGGAATCCACATACACATGCAAAAACTATTAGAGCTAATAAATGAGTTCATTATGTTTGCAGGGTACAAGATCAATACACAAAAATTAGTTTTATTTCTATACACTAGCAATGATTAGTCTGAAAATGAAATTAAGAAGACAATTCCATTTATAATAACCTTTATCACATGACACAGCAATTCCACTCCTAGGTATTTACCCAAGAGGATTGAAAACTTATGTCTACACAAAAATTTGTATATGATTATCCATAACAGCATTATTCATAATAGCCCCAAAGTGGAAACAATGTAAATGTCCATCAACCGATGAATGGATAAACAAAATGTGGTATGTCCATACAATGGAGTATCATTTAGGCATAAAAAGAAATGAAGTACTGATGATACATGCTACAACAGGGATGAACCTTGAAAATACTATGGTGGGCGCCTGGGTGGCTCAGTTGTTAAGCGTCTGCCTTCGGCTCAGGTCATGATCCCAGTGTCCTGGGATCGAGCCCCGCATCGGGCTCCCTGCTCGGCGGGAAGCCTGCTTCTCCCTCTCCCACTCCCCCTGCTTGTGTTCCTGCTCTCGCTGTCTCTCTCTCTGTCAAATAAATAAATAAAATCTTAAAAAAAAAAAAAGAAAATACTATGGTAAGTGAAAGAAATCAGACACAAAGCGCCATGTATTCTATGATTCCATTTATATATAATGTCCAAAACAGGCAAATATAGAGACCAAAGGTAAATGAGTGGTCGCCAGAGGGTGGGGAGTAGCATGTAGGAATCTCTGTGCAGTGATGAAAATGCTCTGGAATTACATAGTGGTGATGGTTGTACGGCTTTGTGAATATACTAAAACCATTGAATTGTGTACTTAAAAAATTAAACTCAAAAAGAAGGAAAGAAAGAAAGAATTATAGCCTCAGAAGCATTTTAAAACTTTGGAGGCAGCTAATAACAATACCTAATACTTGATAGCACTACTGTTAGTGTTCAAAATCCATTAGAGAGATTAACTCAGTTGTGTCCTCATTACAAGCCTATGACATATTTTTATTCCTATCGCCAGTTTTTAAAGGAGAAAACCTGAACTCAGAGAGGTTAAGCATCTTGCCTAAGGTTACACAATTAAGAAAGAGACAGAGCTGGGATTCAAACCCAAGCCGTTTGACATGAAAGTCCCTTCAGCCAGTACATTTATTTGGCTTGTCAATGTGATTATGCCACAAAGTTCCAAAGGAACTGGTAAACAGGAAATAACTTTATAAAAAATAATTCATGGTCACAAAAATTAGGAAATTAAATTTCCCAAGGATATTGGGAAATTTACTCTTTCTAAAGAGAAGAATAAAACAATTTATTATTAATTATCTGGGTATGGGAAAGGCCCTTTCCTGGCACTTACATTTTAGATGTGATTGGCAGCATGCAAACCCCAAAGCTTCCATGTTAATTCTTTTTGAAAGGTGTGTTTTATTAAATCTTTGAGAATTAGAAATATTGACTTTATTTCGAAGTGGAAGCTGGAAAAAACAGGATGGGGCTTTTAGCCCTGATAATTAACAAGGGCCGAGTTTCTTTTAATGTTGCCAACCGAAGCCGACTCAGTGAGCCTTGCGCTACAAGCCGCTGTGAACAGTGGGGTCCAGCTCACGCTGGCGAGTCTGGCCGAGGTCCACTCTGTCTCTGCGCGGAGGGGAGCACTTCAGAGTGAGTGAGGGCTGATTCTCGGCCATGCCAAGATTAACCTGCTGTGCGTTCGCTCGCGTTCATTATCAAGAATCCCAAAAAGAAAGTTGTCTCTTATCCCAAAGACAGCGGTTTGGTAGGAAATGTCCACATCCAGTGTAGTCACTGATAATCTCGAAAACAGGAAAATCTTCATGTGAAGTCATAGCTGAGGGACACAAGATTAAGGGAAGTGTCTAAACGCTGGCGATGGCAAGGATTCTGCCTGTTTCCACTCTTGCCCCCTATGATCCATTGTCCACATGGTAGCTAGAAGGAGAATGACGCTAGATAAAATCGAGATCACATTTTACTTTCCTAATGGCCTTCCATTGCACTTAAAACCCGAAGTTCTCTCCATGGCCTATATCTGAGCCTGTCTCCTGCTTCTGGTTTCTTCAACAACATACTGCCAAGAAAGTGTTCAGGGGAGAATTACAAGTTTCAAGAAACTTAAGACTTAGGAACCACATGCAAAGTGTGAATTCTGGTTGGATTCTGAATTGAACACAACTATATAAAAATTAGGAG